>NW_007260083.1:62472-68438 GCF_000164805.1 Carlito syrichta
CTCCCCCTCGGGTCCAGTATCTTCCTAAAGCCAAACCTGACCCTTCTTTGCATAGATACCCCATGGTGCCCAGGGTTCCTGGGACAGTCTGAACTCTTTGGCCGAGTGTTCCCTCCTACTCCCCCCAGCCCAATTGCTGGCACATATGTTTCTCCTCCATCTCAGGGTGGAAGGAAATCCTAACTGCTACCTGAAAGGCCCACATGTGCATACTTCCTGCTTCCCCCATGTTGCTTCCAGTGCCCTCGCTCCCTCTGCCTGTGACGAAGAGCCAGGGACGGACCTTAAGCGAGTGACAAATGAAGCTATTGAAAGAAAGCTGGAGCCGGGCTTGGTGGCTCAACCCCAGCACTTTGGGAGGCTGAGGTGAGTGGATTGCCTGAGCCCGTAGGTTCGAGACCCGCCTGGGCAACTTGGTGAGACCTCATCTCTACAATAAATCAAAAAATCAGCCGGGCGTGGTAGCGCGCACCTGTAGTTCCAGCTACTTGGAAGGCTGAGGCGGAAGGATCGCCAGAGCCCAGCAGGTCGAGGCTGTGGTGGCCGGGAGTGGCCACTGCACTCCAGTCTGGGCAACAGAGTGAGACTTCAACTCAAAAAAAAAAAAGCTGATTCTTTCTTTTACAGAATTGGTGGCTCAGCCTGTAATCCCAGCACTTTGGGAGACCGAGGCGAGTAGATTGCCTGAGTCTGCGGGTTTGAGACCCACCTGGGCAATTTAGTGAGATTCTGTCTCTACAATAAATAAAAAATTAGCCGGGCATAGTAGCACACGCCTGTAGTTTTGGCAACTTGGAAAGCTGAGGTGGAAGGATCGCCGGAGCCCAGCGGGTCGATGCTGGGGTGGCTGTGAGCGTGCCACTGCACTCCAGCCTGGGCGAAGGAGTGAGACTCCAACTCAAATAAAGAAAAGAAAAGAAAAGAAACAAAAAGAAAGCAAGAAAGAAAGCTGGTTCCTTCTTGAATTCCCCCTTGCTCCTCCCACAAAGGCAGGGTTCTGGGGAAGAAAGAGGCTAGAAATACAGGCTCCTCGCTCCTCAGGGAGAAGATGGTTGGAAACTGTACCCAAGGTCCCTTGCCTCTCCCTTTCTGGAGACCCAGCCCTCCCCTCCCCTCTAGAATGCTCCGTGGAGGGTGTGGCTCCATTGTTTTCCAGTGCAGGGCTTTCCAGGAAGATGGGAGTGACCTGGAGGCCATTGTCTTCCCTTAGGAAGCTCTGCTTCCAGATCCTCCAGACTGCCACATCTGGGCACATAGTATCCTCCCTCGCCTTTGTCTCCAGTCACTTCCACGACCCAGGAGCCCAGGCTTCCAGCCTCCCCCTTCCCCAAACTCAGGATTTCAGGTCCCCAGCCCCTTCTCCCTCAGACACAGAAGCCGTCTCTGCTTCCTCCTTCCTCAGAACCCAGGCTCCCAGGACCCTCAAGTTCAAATGAGGCTGAAGCCTCTTCTTCCTCAGCAGACTCAGGAGTCCTGATCCTCTCTTTATTTAGAGACAGGATCTCACTTTGTTGCCCAGGCTGGAGTACAGTAGCTATTCACTGGTGCGGTCATAAATCACTACAGTCTTGAACTCTTGGGTTCAAGCCATCCTCCTGCCTCAGCCTCCTGAGTAGCTGAGGCTAGAGGTAGGTGCACACTATCATGCCCAGCACTATCCCTCTTTTCTTAGAGTCTTATTCAGGCCTGGGTTTCCCTCCCTTGCTCCTTTGGACCCCTATTCTATCTGAGAAACTTAAACTCCTCCCCCTCACCAAACACAACCAACCTTCTCCACATTCAAAGGTCCTCCTCCAAAGAAAGTTTTCTTGTCTCTCTTTTGGTCTTTATATCTCCTCCCCGATTCCTTACCCTGTCCATCCCTCTCCCCACATCTGTTTCTTTTTCCCTCCCTCTTGTACTATGTTCATCTCTGTCTTTTTTTTTTTTGAGTTGGAGTCTCACTCTGTCGCCCAGACTAGAGTGCCGTGGCCGCTCCCAGCCACCACAGCCTCGACCTGCTGGGCTCCGGCGATCCTTCCGCCTCAGCCTTCCGAGTGGCCAGAATTACAGGCATACGCTACCAAGCCCGGCTGATTTTTTTTTTTTATTTATTGTAGAGATGAGGTCTCGTCTGCCCAGGCGGGTCTCGAACCCGCGGGCTCAGGCAATCCACTCACCTCAGCCTCCCAAAGGCGTGGGATTACAGGCTGAGTCACCGAGCCCGGCCTGGTCTTTTACCTCTGTCTTTTACCTCCCCATATCTGCCTCTTTTTCTTTCTCTGTCCATCTGCCTTTCTCCCCACCTATACCCATAATCAGGCCCCATTATGATCAATGGCACCTGGTCAGCTGGTGCTAATGAGGACATCCATGTACAGACCCAGGGAGGGTGCTGAGGGTCCGGCCCAGGCACCCAGGATCTGGCCCAGGCATCAGCCTCACCCAGTGCCTCCGCTCCTGGCAGGTGAGCCACTAGCCTTGCTTTTTCTCCTGCGCTCTGAGACCTGAACCCTGCTCTGGGATTTCCCTTGTGCCCCTTACTGCTCTGCAGTGGAAGAGCTGGAAGGAAGACTGGCCAGAGGGACTGCACTAGCCAGTCCATCTCCTTCCACCTCCTCCCCAGCCCTGACTGCCCTCACACCTGCCCTGCCCTACCTTGATGCCCAGGTTTCCTATGGGGCGAGTGATCCGTGGGGAACTCAGAAGCCCAGTGAGTTGGTCTGGATTTGCAGCAGGGGACTGGCTGTGCTAGAGGCTGTCTGGCATGGTTCTGTGACAGGGGACGGACCACAGTGGAGCTCCTTGGGACAGGGCCCTGACCAGTTGGGACAAGGGGTACTTGAGCAGACTCGGTGCCAGGGGATTGGTCAAACTGGTTCTGGAAAAGAGGCTGGGCAGGCCTTTCTGGAACAGACGGTCCAAAAGACCCAACCTTAAGCTGATATTTATAGGCCGTTGTTCCATAGCCTTGGCATCCATCATTTCATCTGCAGATGCAGCTCCTGAGGCCCAGAGAAATTAGACGGCCTGCCCAGATTCAAGTGGCTAAAAGTGGCAGAGTCAGAAGTAAAACCTGACCGTATCTGGCCTCAGAATCCACAGGGTTATTCTCGCTCCCTGTCGCCACTCCCAGTTCCCTCCGACCCCACGGCTGCACTTGCGAGTTCCAGGGCCGCCACTTCACAGCATTCGTGGAAAACAGGGGGGCCGAGAAGCCCGACTTCGGGCTGTCTACGCCGCCACCCCCGCGGGGCTCCCGACGGCGATGCTAGTGACCCCGCTAGTGTGATGCCCGCGTGAGCGCGGCTCTTCCGGCCCGCCCGGAGCCGGGCGCAATGGTGTCAGCGCCTCGCGACCCCGGGGCCTGTCCTGCTGGACGGCGTAGACCCTGCCCGCCGGTCCCTCCTTTGGCACCTCGAACTCTTCCGACCCTGCGCGTGCAGAGCTCTGGCTGCGTCTCCGGCGTCCGCGTCGTGGCCACCCACCCCGTCGCGTGGCTGGCTAGCCACCGTGGTCTGCCGCGAGAAACGTATCCCCACAGGGGCTAGCTGCCCCCAGGGTCGCTGGTCGGTCTCGACGAGGTGCTCCTGTGGGCCCCGGCTGGTCTCGGCCCCGGAACCACGGGTACCCGGCGGCACCTGGAGACTCGAGGGCTGCCGTGGGTGGGCTCCGCTTCGGCATCGCCCAGGGCTCGGGCTTCAGGACCCAAGCCCTGGGGCGTAACGCCTTCGGGAGGTGGGCAAGGCGTGGGACTCCTGGGTGTCCGGGTTGGGGAAAGTCACAGCACTTCACTCTGTTGTTCATACAGCAGCCCGAGAGACAACTTTTAAATATGTCGCTTCTCTCCTCTCAGAATCCTCCCGTGTGATCATCACGCCTCCCAGCAAAAATCGTCCTTGCAGTGGTTTCTGAGACCCTACGTGATCTGTTCCCATCACCTCTCTCTCATCTTTTCTCTTCCCACCGTGTCCCTCCCTAACTCTACTCCAGCCCACACTGGACACCTTACTTTCTTCTTCTTTCCCCTGGGCCTTTGCACTGGCTGTTCTCAAGTATCCCTGCAGATCACCTCCTTCCAGCCTGCTCAAATATCTCCTGAGGCCAACCTGACTACCCAACTTAAAACGGCCACCTCCTACATCCTCTAGCCCTTTCCCTGATTTTTGTGTGTGTGTGTGTGTGTGTGTGTGTGTGTGTGTGTGTGTGTGCATGATGTTGGGGTCTCACTCTGTCATCCAGACTGGTGTGCAGTGGTACAATCACAGCTCACCACAGCCTCCACCTCCTGTGCTCAGGTGATCCTTCTGCCTCAGCCTCCTGAGTAGCTGAGACTACAGATGTGCACCACCATGCCTGGCTAATTTTTTTATTTATTGTAGGGGGGGGGGGTCTCATCATGTTTCCCAGGTTGGTCTTGAACTCCTGGGCTCAGGCAGTCCTCTCACCTTGGCCTCCCAAGGGGCTGGGTTTATAGACCTAGGCCACTATGCTCAGCCTTTAAAAGGATTATTTATTTTCTTTCTTTCTTCCTTCCTTCCTTTTTTTTTTTTGCCAGGGTCTCATTCTGTTACCCAGGCTGGAGTGCAGTGGCACAATCACGGCTCACCACATCCTCCACCTCCTGGGCTCAGGCGAGTCTTCCACCTCAGCCTCCAGAGTAGCTGGGACAAAAGGTATGCACCACCACGCCCAGCTAATTTTTTGATTTTTTTGTAGAGACAAGATTTTGCTATGTTGCCCAGGCTAGTCTCAAGCTCCTGGGCTCAAATGATTTTCTCAGCCTCAGAAAGTGCTAGGATTATAGACATGAGCCACCACGCCCTGCCTCTGTGTATTATTTCTTTTTACCTTCCTGTTCACCTTTGAGGTCAGCTCCATAATCATGTTGTAATGATTCCTTTTTCTTGAGAAGAGGGGAAGGGACCAGAACTCAGTCTCTTGGCAAGTTTACACATCTAGAAAGTGGCAGAGGCAGCATTTGAACCCAGACCTACTTGTTTTCAGAGTGCAAGCTTTTTTTTTTTTTTTTTTTGAGTTAGAGTCTCACTCTGTCACCCAGACTGGAGTGTAGCGGCCGCTCCCGGCCCCCGCAGCCTCGACCTGCTGGGCTCCGGTGATCCTTCCGCCTCAGCCTTCCAAGTAGCTGGAACTACAGACTCGCACTACCACGCCCGGCTAATTTTTGATTTATTGTAGAGATGAGGTCTCGCCAAGTTGCCCAGGCGGGTCTCGAACCCGCAGACTCAGGCAATCCACTCACCTCAACCTCCCAAAGGTGCGGGATTACAGGCTGAGTCACCGAGCCCTGCTGAGTGCAAGCTTTTAACCAGCTGTTTGGTTGTGGAATTTTTGTTTTGTTTTGTTTGTACTGCCTGTTATGACTTATAAATAGCCTGCACTTAATAGGCTGAGTGGTAAGTGCTTTTTATACATAATTTGTACACATTATGTAATGTATACCTCACATTCACCTGAGAGGAGGGCTTTTTGTCATCCTCATTTCATAGAGAAGGCATTTGAAGATTGGAGATGTGAAATCACTGTCAAGGCCACATACTGAGCAGTTTGGCAGCTTCTAACACAAAACTCACTGGGGCTGCTGGGAAGGAGGCATGTTGTTTCAGAGGGAGAGGCGCTCTGCGCAGACTCAGTATGACAGGCTGCTGACCACGGTCCAGAATACACTGCGCTGTGGACTTGGGATTTTCCTGTAACCCTGGAATCAAGGGGTTCCCACTTAACCTCTTCCAATCCTGACAAACAGAGGGAGACCAGGCAGATGAGAGAAAAGTAAGGGAATGCTCAGAGAGAGAGGATGGGTTTTTTTAGAAATGAAGACCAGGACTTCAAGCCATTTATTTGTAATGGCCTAGAGCTGGACTCTGGAACCAAAAGTCCTGGATTAAAATCCTGCCACACGCTGTGTAATCTTTTTTTTTTTTTTTTTTCTAAGTTGGAGTCTCACTCTGTCGCCCAGACTGGAG
>NW_007260083.1:68458-70119 GCF_000164805.1 Carlito syrichta
CGAACCCGCGGGCTCAGACAATCCACTCACCTCGGCCTCCCAAAGTGCTGGGATTACAGACTGAGCCACCGAACCCGGCTACACTGTGTAATCTTGCAAAAGTCACTTCACCTTTCTGACCCTCTATTTCCTCCTCTGTGAAAGTGGATAATAATATCAACATCATAAGATTGTTATGACATTTTTTTAAATGACTGGATAGAACAGTGTCTGGCATGCAGTAAATATTTGCTATTATTATTTTTCAACAATTTCTTTTTAGCATCAACCTCAGGCTAGGGCTGTTCTAAGTGCTGCAGATGTAACAATGAACAACACAGAAAATATCCCTACGCTTGGGAGCTGATACTAGCTCACATTCTAATCCATATCAAAACTCTGTATTCCATCTTTTTTTACTGTTTTCCATCCTGATGGAAATATTCAATGTTCTGTAGAACAAGCAAGATTATCTCTTAAAAGTGCATTTTGTAGGTGGCTAACTTTGTGCACCAACAGCTGTGAACAAATAATGCCCTTGCCTGGGAAGAAGGAGGGAATATATGTCTCCAATTCCCCACAGAGTATACATGTATGCATACACATGAACATACACTACTCTCAAGTCTGCTTAATGTGTCGATTTGAAGTCCTCGCTGGCCAGAACCAACCCACAGATGAGTCTGGACTGACTAGCGCAGAGATTTTATTTTTCTTTTCTTTTTTTTTTTTTTTTAGTCGAAGTCTTACTCTGTTGCCCAGACTGGAGTGCAGTAGCACACTCAGTGCCACCACAGCATTGACCTGCTGGGCTCAGGCGATCCTTCCACCTCAGTGCTCCAAGTAGCTGAAAATACAGGCATGCATCATCACACATGATTTATTGTAGAGATGAGGTCTCGCCAATTTGCCCAGGCTGTTCTCGAACGCCTGATCTCAGGCAATCTTCTTGCCTCCACTTTCCAAAGTGCTGGGATTATAGGTGTGAGCCACCATGCATAACAAGACTTTTTTTTTAAATTTGAGTTGGAGTCTCACTCTGTCACCCAGGCTGGAGTGCCATGGCACACTCTCACAGCCACCCTGGTGTTGACCTGCTGGGCTCAGGTGATCCTTCCGTCTCAGCCTTCCAAGTAGCCAGAACTATGGGCGTGCACTACCATACCCAGCTAATTTATCATTTTTTTTTATTGTAGAGATGAGATCTCACCAAGTTGTCCAGGTTGGTCTCGAACTCGTGGGCTCAGGCAATCCACTCTCCTCAGCCTCCCAAAGTGCTGGGATTACAGGTTGAGCCACCAAACCCAGCTGGCAAATTTTTAAAATAATTGAATCCGATTGTTTTTCGATGGAGCCTGTGCTCTCTGGCTCACTGTAGACCTGCTGGGCACCCAGGCTGTGCTGGTCACTTGTCCCTCAGTTCCACATTTTTCTTTCTGCTGATACATACAGGTCTGCTTCATTTTAAGCTGGAACCCACGCTAGCTTTTGAATGTTGAGTCTCCGGTGTCAGGGATTCTGGAGGCCTAGAGTTTGGAGGCAGGTCAGGGATGAGGCTAAATGTCAGGATTTAATTCGGGTGTATCCTCTCCTCATCTCATCTCCAGATATTCTGAGGAACTGGGCTTGGCGGTTCAGCCTGTAATCCCGCGCCTTTGGGAGGCTGAGGTGAGTGGATTGCC
>NW_007260083.1:70139-87839 GCF_000164805.1 Carlito syrichta
GGCCACTGCACTCCAGTCTGGACGACAGAGTGAGACTTCAACTCAAAAAAAACCAAAAAAAACCCAGATATTCTGAGGAGGAACTGAAATCTTCCATGAAGTCCCAGCCCCTGCTAGAGTCCTCCCTGCTGATGCTACTCCAGTTCCAAGCCTCCACTAAGGACTATGCATGCTCTGGTGGGACCACGTGTCAGTTTGCGAAGCACAAATCTAAATGTGTGCCCAGCACCCAAGCCACATCTGGCTCTAAGACCATGACCAGTTCCAAGATGACACCCATGAAGGACTCTAAAACATTGTCCCTCTCCAGCTCTAAGACCATGGTGGTGGCTGAACCAGGATCAAAAAGCACACCCAAAGCTAAACCAGGTCTTTTATCCATTGTCATGGCTGGACTTGCACCTGAACTTTGGCAATGGCTCATCCAGGGCTCGCACAGGTAACTGTGAATGAACCCCAGCCTGAACCTGTAGCTGTAGTTGAACCAATGCCTGGACTTGTGACTGTGAAAGAGCCAATTCCCACAGCCTTGGCTGTGACTGAACCAGCACCTGCACCTATACTGCAGCCCAGCCCATAACTGAACCAGTGTCTATAGCTATGTCCAAAACCAAGATGGTGTCTGGGTCTAAGGCAGAAACTGTCTCGTGGCCAAGCAGAGGCTCAAGGTGGTGGCAGTGACTGAACCAGACTCAGAGACTGTGGCAAAATCAAATCTTAAAGCTGCATCTGCATCCAAATTGGTGTCTGTGGCCAAATCAGAGGCAGTGGCTGTCTCTCTAGCAAAGGGCAGGGGGCCATCACAGGGGGTACCTGCTGGACTTCTGGGCCACCATCCAACTAAACTTTTGATGGTGGCTTGTTCCCCATACCTGGGGACTGTGCCTACATGCTGAGCTGATGCCTTCAGGTCCTACCCAGCAGCTTCTTCTGCCTTCCAGACTGTGGGTCACTTGCTCTGGAGAGAGGCAGCCCACGTGCTTTGTCACAATGCGCATCATTGGTATTATTGTCACCACTACCAAGTCTGAGTTTGGCTTTATCCAGATAAGAATCATAAGGTATGGAATCCTGGGAAAGCCCGTTCCTTCTCTCATTTTTGTCATCTCTAAAATAGAGACAATTATGCAAGTCCAAAGTCCCTTATCTAAAATGCTTGGGGCCAGGTGCATTTCAGGTTTTGAAATTCAGAATGGTCATACCACGCAAATGCCATGTATTATATAACACTCACAGTGGGTGTTACATAATCACAAACACTAATATATCTGCAGTGAGATGTTTGAATATTCACACTAAGTAGGATAAATTAAGACTAAGCAGACACACATGAGTTCAGGTCAACTTTTGCTGCCAATTGAGTTTTAACATCAAACACAGAAAACATCTTTCAGTCCTCAAACCATTTTGTTTTTACACTTGGGGATGATAGATAAAGGATTGTGGCTCTCTGGCACCTTCCTTATCAGCTTCCTGTGAGGTGGGAATGAGTTAATGTGTGAAAAGCACTTGAAACAGAGCCCAGCTCATGGTAAGTGTCATATGAGAGGTGTTTGCTATGTTTATTGTCCCTTAACGCTGGCATCTGGAACCTCTAAATTCTCACATGGAGCCACTGGCATGTCCCAAATTTCTCCTCAAGAAAGGTTTAGGGGTATTGCTCTGGTTAGAAAGTTTTGTGGGCCCGAGTATGTGTAATCAGGGTTGCTGGGAGCATACCTGACACAGGTTATGATATATTAAAACCACCCCTCTGCACCACTATAGAACGACAATGGACTCTGGAGACAGATGGCCTGGGTTCAAGTCGCAGTTTGGTCCCTTGTTATCTGTGTGACCTTGGGCAAATTATCTCTCTGGGCCTCAGTTTCTCCATATGTGAAATTGGAAGGATGAAAAGACCCAATTCATAGGGTTGTAGTGAGGGTTAAATGAACTAATATATAGAAGGGTCAGAAAGTTTGTGATGTGGGGATCTGATACATGAGCCCCCCCATGATGTGTCACACTTCACCCCTCCTTTACTTTGCCACTTGGGAGTCAGGAGTTCCCCAAGTGCTCTTAAGGCTCCCTTGCATCTACAGTCTACCCCCCACCCCATGTATCCAGAACATTCAAATTCTCAGGGGTCCAAATTTATACTCTCACCAACATGAGCCCTTATTTCCCAGGCATCTGACACTTCTAAGTTCCTTCTTCAATGAAGGAATTTTTTAAAATAGCTCACTGCAGCCTCCAACTCCTGAGCTCAAGCCAGCCTCCCATCTCAGCCCCCCAAGTAAATGGAACTACTGTCATGTGCCACCAAGCCCAGCTAATTTTTTTTATTTTTTATTTTTTTGAGTTGGAGTCTCACTATATCACCAAAGTGAAAGGCTGGAGTGCAGTGGCAAACTCATGGCCACTGTAGCCTCAACCTGCTGGGCTCAGGCGACCCTTCCGCCTCAGCCTTCCAAGTAGCTGGAACTACAGGCACACTCCCACTCCCGGCTAATTTTTTGATTTATTGTAGAGACGAGGTCTCACCAAGTCTCACCAAGTTGCTGATCTTGAATCCCTGAGCTCAGGCAATCCTCTCACCTCGGCCTCCCAACGTGCTGAAATTACAGGCTTAAGCCACCGTGCCTGGCAACCTTTTGATTTTTTTGTAGAGACAGTCTCGCTATGTTGACCAGGCTGGTCTCGAACTCCTGGTCTCAAGCAATCTTCCCACCTCAGCCTCCCAAAGTGCTGGAATTACAGGCATGAGCCACCATACCCAGCCAGGAGTATTTTATTATTATGTAACAAGACTTGTTCAAGGCACTGAAGACACATCAGTGACCAAGACAGACAAAAAGTTTTGTTTTCAGGGTGCTTATGTTCTACCAGAGAGAGGTAAGCAATGAAGTTAATTATATAGTACGGTAGAAGGTAATGCATGCTAAGGAGGAAAAAAAACAGAACTGAGAAAATGGAATCAGGATTTCTGAGAGTACAGTTTTAAATAGGAGGGCTTTGCTGAGATGAAACTTCAGCCAAGTCTTAAAGGAAATGAGAGAGCGAGCTGTGTGGATATCTGGGAAAAGAGCATTCCAGGCAGAGAAAACAGCAAGTGTCTAAGGTGGGAATCTGCCAGACATGTTAGAGGAACAGCAAGAAGACCAGTGTGGCTGATGCAGAGGGATTGTGGTGCCTGTAGAGAGAGAGAATGGGTGTCAATTCCTGTAGGGCCGCGTGAGCTCTTACAATATCTTTGCCTTTTATTCTGTGTGAGGTGGGAGAGCAGGGAGGATTTTGAGCAGGGGAAAGAGAAGATATAACTTTGGCATTAACAAGATTCCTGTGACTACCATGTGGAGCACAGAGTATGGGGCATGTGAAGGAGGTGCTGGAAGGCTTCCATGATCGTCCGGGTAGGAGATGATGAGGCTTGGACTTGGGTGGGGATGGTTGAATGCACGTAAAATGTGGGCTGGGGGCCGGCCTTGGTGGCTCATGCCTGATCACCTGAACTCAGCAAGTCGCGTCTGTGGTGGTTGAGTACGCCACTGCACTCCAGCCTGGGCAACAGAGTGAGACTCCAACTCAAGAAAAGAATGTGACTGGGAACCACCCGAGTAGGTGGGGCAAAAGGAAAGAAATCATGGTCTGGGGGAAGAGAGATATCCCTGATCTGGAAGGATAGGTGGAGGCTCTTGCTAACTGGGGGAAGACCCTTGGACCCTGTCTGAAGACACGCCTATTTACTGGAGGAGGTGAGCATTCTCGGCTCCTTAGTGGAATGACATCTGGATTCCGAAGGAGGACTTGTGAGTACTGCCTTAGGACGAATCTGGATACTGGAATCAAGACTCCTGGTTAGTGGATGAGGGTGGAGTGCTCCCGATCTGCAAAGGCCCTACTCTTGGTATCCCCGTACCCAGACTCTTCAGCCTCGATCCTCCACCCCTCCGCAAACACTGAGACATGCCGCCTCTCTGGCGACCCCAGCTCTTGGGCCCCCTGCAGGTGCACCAGCAGCGGCTGTGGCTGCTGGTGACCCAGAGAGAGGAAGGCTGCAATTGTACTTCCACAGCTTGGAACTATGGGCAGAAGCTAGAATTGTCCACACTGTCTTGTCTGTGACTGGCAGAATGTGCCGCCGATGCAAGTGACTGAAAGCTTCCGCTCACACGTGGCGGGTCTGTGTGACAACTTTCATTGGGATAGGCTTGATGATGTGGGTGATCCTGACTGGTGCGCCTTCATGTGCACTTGGGCCCTGCAGCTGCCTGATGCCTTGTGCTGCGTCCTTTGGATTAGGCCCTAAGCCAAGCCTGAGTCCCTGCAGGAGGTCCTGGGGCCCTGCGCTGTCCTAGTACTCCTGAAAGGACCCTTTAGCCGCTGCTACCAAATGCTGCCACCAACGCCTTTGAGGCCAGCTGCAGTGCTTAGATCTGCCCCTTCCTCAACCACCTGCCTGCTCTTTGTTTGCATGGCCCCTCCAAGGGTGCCCATGCAACCTGTCAGTGCCTAGGGGTCAGTGTTGACCCCCAGAGGTCCCAGGCGGGCTGCGTGAGTGAGCCTTTGAGGGGGATTCTGGGACTTAAAAGCAACACTCCATTCTGGAGGCCTAGTTGCTGGGACAAGGCTGTGGGGTCCTGGGGTGGGATAGCTTCTGAGTTCCAGGGACAGGACTGATGAGCTAAGAGAGACTTCCAGGGCCTAGAGGCAGGACTCTTTGGGTCTGGGTCCACAGCTCCTGGGTCTTGGTGACGGACTTCTAGATTCTGAGGTCTAGAACACCTAGGCCCTGGGGTTGTGGTTTCTAAGTCCTGGGGTGAAGACTCCTAGGGCCTGGGGTTGACAACTACTCCAGTCTAAAAAGTTAGGAATCTCAGGCTTGGTGGACCATTTCAGGTGGCAAGAACTCTAGGGTCTGGGGTGAGAGCTCTGAGTCCCAGGGCCAGACTTTTATGTTCTGGGGAAAGGATTTCTGAAAACAAAAACATTTTTACTCCATGAGGTGGGGATTGTTGGATTTAGGAGCTGGAAATCCCCATTCTGGGAGGTGAGGCCCACAGGATCCTGGTAGGGATTCCTGGAAGTTCAGGGCAGAGACGTCTCCACTCTAGGGGTGCCCAAATGTTTGGGTCTTGAGAACCAGACTCAGGAGTCCTGACATAAATATTCTCCCCTCTATCTTTCTCCACCCTTATCTCCCCACCCCCAACAGCCATTGGGTGTCCCCGAAGCAGCCACGCAGCTCATCCTGTCCAGAGACCTGCACAGGTCCACCACGGGCATTGTGCCTGCTGTCCTGCAGGGAGACTTGGGGCCCTGATGGCGCCCAGTAAGATGTGGTGAGAGGATGTGGGCTGCGTGCACCCTCTGCCTCTGCCCAGCCTCAGAAGTGAGCTTGATCTGCACTGAGGCTGGCTGTGGGCCGAGTGCTATGCCCTGTCACATGGCTTGTGCACTTGCTCACTGGCCAGCTAGCTACGTGTGCAGCAGCAAGAGGAAGCTACTATGTCTCCTTTGACCTGCGTCACTTCCATTTCCCCAGCTCCTGCTCTTAGCTGCTGAGCGATCTCAGCTCACTGGTGCCACACGTACTTGCTGACTTCCATGTGCTCCTGGGCACTGGTCCTGAGGTGTCCCAAGCAGCCTTGAAATACACATGCCGCCGGACTCGGTGGCTCAGCCTGTAATCCTGAGCCTTTGGGAGGCTGAGGTGAGTGGATTGCCTGAGCCGGCGGGTTCGAGACCCGCCTGGGCAACTTGGCGAGACCTCATCTCTACAATAAATCAAAAAATTAGCCAGGTGTGGTAGCGTGTGCCTGTAGTTCCAGCTACTTGGAAGGCTGAGGTGGAAGGATTGCCGGTGCCCAGCAGGTCAAGGCTGCGGTGGCTGGGAGCGGCCACTGCACTCCAGTCTGGGTGACAGAGTGAGACTCCAACTCAAAAAAAAGAGAAATATATGTGCCTGGATGCCACCCAAAACTAGATCCCAAGGAATCCAGATGGGTCCTGTTAAGAAAAATTCCTCAATCCTACCCATACACACACCCAGGGATCCCACCTTTGGACCTCTGGCCCAGAGTCTTTTCCTCAAGACTCCAAGCCTGACCCCAAGGTCCCCCAAACCTTACCCTAGAGTCACATCATGAGCTTCAATCCTATAGCCCTGAACTCCAGATACAGAATTTCCCCTGGCAAAGGACACATGCTTTCTCCCCAGTTTGTCACAGTCCTTTTGTGTCCTCATTTATTCTCCTGACCCTTGGAGACATATGAATTTGGAACCGGCTTTATGCCTTTCCTGAGATCAGGGGTCTAGCCTGAATTCAGCTTTAGAGGTGCTCTGAATCCTCCTGGGCCTGAATTCCAGGACTTAGGAGCCCTCTCTTAATCCAAGATATGCCAGGCACAGTTATAAGTTTTCACTTCATCCTTACCACAATTCTTTCTGGTGGGTACCAGAAAATGGTCCACCAAGCCTTCATTTTGCAGAGAAGTGCAATAAATTGCCAAAATGCAACAACTAATAAAGCCAGGAGCCAAGATTTGGACCCATACAAAGTATGGCTCCAAAGTAAAATGGCATTTAACTACCACACTTCACTGGGCTGGCACATGCAGTTATTGAAGCTGCCAGAATCTGATGTTTTTGTTCTACAAATGTGGCACCTTCATATGGTTCAATCTAAGTATGTGATATATACATGAGGACAAAAATTCTTAGCCCCGACTCAAGAGTCCTAAAACCTTCATTGTGAGTCCCAGTATACCAGATCTTTCAGCCCTGATTCTTGGATCCTGGAACCTCAGTTTTAACCCAAGAATATAATTTACTTATTCAACAGCCATCTATTGATGGTTCCAGGCACTATTCTAAGGGTTTTTCAACATATGTTAATTGAATTTCCAATCCTTCTCTGTCCAAGTCCTGAGCACCCCCATATCTGATCCAGGAATTCCAAAGTCCCAATCTCCAAGGCTTACAAACCCTCACACACACCCAAATCCTGGACCCTCAGCCCCAACTGCTGTGGGCAAATGTGGTCAGAACCATGGACAGCAGCCCTGGCATTTGTCCCCAGCCATTACCTGGAAATTCCAGCATCTCTGGTACCTACAGCCCAACATGACCTATAAACCTCGTTCATGTATTTGTTTGTGCATTTGTTCAACAAATATTTATTAAGCACCAACTATTTGCCCGGCACTTTTATAAATATATACAAAATATGTGTGTTTTGTACATATATCAATTCCAGAGACTCCACGTCAATTCCCAAGATCCAATTGAGGGATTATGGCTCCAATCCCCAAAATCTACAAACCTCACCATCTAAGACTTGTTGGAAAAAGTGATCAGGACCATGAACAGCAGCCCAAATATTGATAGGTGTTATAGACAGACTCCAAGGCCCTGCTCTTACCTAGGGAATCCAAGCATCCTTGGTACAAACACCGGGTCCCCAGAGCTCCAGCTTGACCCACCCTCTTCTCACAGGTAGAATTTGCCCTCCCAGGTTCTGGGCAATAATGCACTCATCTGCCATGGCTGGGACACTAAAGTTGGCTGCCGCTTTGGCCTGTGTGTGACCTACATACATCCCCAGGATCCATGTGACACTGGTTCTACCAGTGGTATAGAAGTGCTGACTACGGTAGGGATCCCATGGACAACCTCCAGGTGCCCAGAGTAGTTGCAATCACCGGGTTGCCTGAGGATGCACTGATCTGGGTTTTAGGCCATAGCTACTTGATGGGTTCCCAGGCTGAGTACCTGAATGCTGCTGGTAAGACGCAGCCATTATCACCACCCTGTGCTGTTCTTCCAAGCACCAGCACCTTGGCCTACTTTGCCCACATGTGACACCTTCCTGGGGCCCTTGTGGCTGTGTCACGAGTTGCTGGCACCAGGTCCCTATTTCCAAGATTGGAGGGTGGATGTATGCCTGGGCACTGGCCCCAGCGTCATGCTCAGCCTCTACTGTGACACCTGCCAGCTGCCCGGTGGCCAAGTCTTCTTCTGGCAGAGGCTGAGCCTGTGCAGCAAGTTTCCAGGGCCTTAGTCCAGCTTCTTGATCTGGGGAGCTTGGCTCCACTCCTGACTGGGGTTCAGCTCCTTAGCTGTTGCCAGACCCACCCTGCAGTTTGGTCTCAGAGACCTTGTACTTCCCATGGTGCCTCCCCTGCTCCATCAGGTCCAGATTTGCCTTCAACCTTTGCCCTAGTCTGATAAAAGCCAACCCCCCAGCTCTTATGCTTCCCAAGTCTCAGCCCTGATTATGGCCCCGCCCTTGAGCCCTTACTTCTCCAGTGACTCAGAACCTGGTCATTGTCCCTGACCTGGTCAAGCCCTTACCCATCTCAGAGACCCATCAGCGCCTCTAAACCATGGCTAACCACTTGTTCTTTATTTATCTGAGGGTTCCAGCTTCAGTCCCATCCAAGTTGAGTTCTCCAGCCCTCACTCCTGCAAGGTCCCAGATGACTGGTCCTAGTCCTAGACATAGGGGGTGAGACTATGGCAGTTACTACCAAGGAACTTTCCTTCCATTCCTACACTTTCCTGCAGGCCCTCTGGGTTGGCACGCTCACTACACCGCCCAGCTGAGAGGGCAGGGGGCGCTCCCCCAGGAGCATGTGTACAACTGAGGATTCACATTGAGCTGTGCCACCTGCATGCCCACAGCCTGGTGCCGCTGCCCGCACTGGCCCACACCTCAAGGCCTGCTCTCAGCTGCCACCCCTTTACCTGACACCAGCTGCTGGGTGTCCTGACACCCTGTTGTGCCTCCTGCGGCGCCCCAGGGCTCTGCATCTCCTTCGAGGGCACCACCTTCAACCTCCCGGCCACCTGCACTTGTTAATTGGTGGACACGGGCCTGGGTCATGTGGGTTGCGTGGCCCTTTGAGGTGGTGCTGGAGAAAGACCTAGACATGCCCCACCTCCGCTGAGAGCTGCTGCAGTGTGCGTTGGCTCCGCTTCAGTGTGGACCGTGATGACTGGGGACAGTCACGGTGAGCCCTGCCCTGTGGCCGGCCTCATTTTGGCTGCCTGGACAGTTCTGTCTGGCAGGTGAGATCTCTGTGTAACACCCTCTGCTGTCCTCGTTCCTCTCCCCTCTCCATTCTCCAACACCCTCACTTCCACGCTTCTCCCTCCTCCCATCCCCACTTCCAGTCTGGCTCCTCCTCTCTTCTTCCAGCCTCTATTCCAGCAGCTGTGTCTGCATGCGCTGCTCCAGCTGCCCAGTCTCTCTGTCACCCCCACTTCCCTTCTCCCCCTCTCTTCACTACTCCAGCACGCTCAGCCCCCTACCCTCTCCCACTCCCAACCTTCATCTTCCCACCTCTTCCTCCTCATGCTTGGTCTCCCAGCGCTCTCTCCTCCCGAGACCACCAATAACTCCTCCTTCCTCCCCAGGCCCTGCTGGTTCTCCCTGGCCCCTCTGTTCCTGCCCACCCAAACCTCTTCCCTGTGTGCCCCCTCCTCACCACGACTAGCCATTCCCCTCAGAATAGCGCCTCCCCCTATCTCCTGCTGCCTCGTCCCAGATTCGGTAGCCTTCCCCTGTCCTGAATGATCCCCCACCTGGCAATGACCACCCCATCCTCTCCCTCCTCCTCCCCTGGTCTCTGCACCTCATCCTCCCACCTCCTGCCCTGTCCCTGGTTATTCTCCACAATATCCATTAATATCCATCCCAAGCCTGCCTAGAACATCCACTCCCCGAGTCTCCCCTCCCCGACTGAACTACTGCAATAAATCAAAAATCAGCCGTGCGTGGTAGCGCGCACCTGTAATTCCGGCTACTTGGAAGGCTGAGGTGGAAGGATCGCCGGAGCCCAGCAGGTCAGGGCTGTGGTGGCCGGGAGCGGCCACTGCACTCCAGTCTGGGCGACAGAGTGAGACTCCAACTTTAAAAAAAAAAAAAAGGAAAGAAATGAAATCAAATCTGTCTGCCCTGTGAGAGTGTGTGTCCTAGACTCTGTCTTGTTCAGCGCTCTATCTCCAGTCTATACCTCTAGGTTCTCAACCAATACCTGTGGGTTGATCCAAGAGCAGAGCTGGGTCTCCTGCCCCTGGACCCACCCTGCGCTGGCTCTGGGTGGAAGACTCATGGCTGAGGCCGGGGCCCTCCAGGGTGGCACACTGGTACCAGCTGTTTGCTTGCAGGCAGGCACAGAGCACTTTGTGGTTCCCACCGGCCATGCAGGCCTGAAAGGGCTTTGGTGGCAGATGTGTGTGGCCGGGCGCCAGTGGGGCGGCTCCTGGCTGGCTCAGTAGCACTCGAGCCTGCAGGCACCATACCACGCTGTGTCTGCTTGTGTCCTCAGTGATCACCGGACAGCCTGATCCCGGGCAACAACGTGGCTCAGGGCTGGGCCTCAGCAGTTTCAGGTCAACAGCCTTATTGTCTTTGAAGCCGCCACAGAGGCCGTGGAGCATCAGGGGTGGGAGGTGGTGGTACGGGGAGTGTGGGTGTAAGAGGAGGGAGGGACTGGGGGAGAGTGGAGGGGAGCTGGATGAGTGAGAGAAGAGACACAGGAGTGAGGTGTGGGACACATGAGAACCTCAGTTTTACCTGCTCTAAGTTCGCTCACTCCAGCTTCAAACTGCTCTATGAGATAGAAACAATTGTTGTTGGTCCTCTACAGTGAGGAAACCGAGACACAGAGGAGCTGCTTGTCTTCCCCCCCACTTTTTTTTTTTTTTTTTGAGTTGGAGTCTCACTCTGTCGCCCAGACTGGAGTGCAGTGGCCGCTCCCGGCCACCCAGCCTCAACCTGCTGGGCTCCGGCGATCCTTCCGCCTCAGCCTTCTGAGTAGCCAGAATTACTGTCCTCCCCTTTATTGTGTACTGGTGACCCCTCCCCCACATACACCTTTATGGTCCAGCCCTGACTCAACCAGCTATGGCAGAGGCAGGGTGATGGGGACAAAATGTGGCCGCTATATCAGGTAGGACTCTTAATGGCAATGTCAGCATCCCAACTGAAACCTGGAGGGAGAAAGAAAAAAGGACTGGGGCCAGGCACAGTGGCTCATGCCTGTAATCCCAACACTTTGGGAGGCTGAGGCAGGAGGATTGCTTGAGGCCAAGAATTTGAGACCTGCCTGGGCAATATCGTGAGACACCTGTCTCTAGAAAAGAAGAAGAAAGAAGGAAGAAGGGAGGAGGAAGAGGAAGAGGAGGAGGAAGAGGAGGAAGAAGAAAGGAATTTGGAGCACACATAACTTTAAAGGCCAGAGGGGTATTTCTTATATTATATTATATTATATTATATTATATTATATTATATTATATTAGCTAGATTAAGAATTTTCCATTGTAGTTTAATCTGTTTCTGTCCTCTGTCTTGATCTCTACCTTCCTTTCTCTCCCTTCCTCTCTCTGTGTTTTATTTTCAAGCAGATTCTCCCCTTGAGACAGAAGCAAGGCTCTGGCAACTTTAGACTGACAATCCTACCTGCTTCAAAGCCCTCAAAAAAATGTAACACCCTTTCCCATTGGTCCCAACAAAAGTCCCAGGGTTGCCTTCCATAATTGCCTGGCCAGTTATTGTGGCCTGGAGGAGAGAGGAATACTCTGATTAGCCAGCCTCGGTCCTGTACACAACCTTGGAGCCTGGATGTGGAATCTCCTTGGTCCACATGTTGAAAGTAAGTATGGGTAGTTGTCGAAAAGGAGGTGCAGGTATTATTATTATTATAAGGGTAACAACCAGCACCATGGCTCATGTCTGCAATCCTAGAGCTTTGGGAGGCCAGGAGTTAAAAGACCAGCCTGGAGGCCCAGTGTGGTGGCTCACAGCTATAATCCCCGCACTTTGGGAGGCCTATGTGAGAGGATTGCCTGAGCCCACGGATTCGAGACCAGCCTGGGCAAATTGACAAGACCTCATCTCTACAATAAATCAAAAAATTATCCGAGCTTGGTGGCACCTGTAATCCCAGCTACTTGGAAGGCTGAGGCAGAAGAATTGTCTGAGCCCAGCAGGTCGAGGCTGCCGTGACTGTGAGCGTGCCACTGCACTTCAACCTGGCGAAAGATTTCAATTAAAAAAAAAAAGAGAGAGACCTGGGCAACATAGTAAGACTCCATCTTTACCCCCCCCCCAAAAAAAAACTAGCCTGGTATAGTGTAATGTAGCTGTAGTCCCTGTTACTCAGGAGGCTGAGTCAGGAATATCACTTGAGCTTAAGAGTTTAAGGCTACAGCGAGACACTACACTGTGTCAAAAAAGGGGGTGGGGTGGGAAGGACAAAAAAGACATCCACTATAAGGATCACTGACAGGTCCCCCACAAATTCAGGATAGTAGGTGGGGTCACACGGCTCCTCTTCAGCAGAGGCTGGGGATGGAGGAGCCAGACATCCCTCACAAAAGAGCAGGGGAGCCATGTTAGTCATAGCTAGGGCACAATGAAGCAGTTATCACAATGCATGATATGCAGACACTGCTCAAGCATTGTTGGTTGTCATTATTGCTGCTATAATCAGTCGAGGGGGAGGACTCCTGGGGGGAATGCAATCGGGCGGTGTGGGTTGAAAAAGTAGGCGCCTGACTTGCCTGAGCCTCACACGCTGCTCTCCACAGTCATGCTGTCTCCCCCACACAGGCACTACAGCCTGCTGCTGTCCAGGTGCCCAGTAGTGGGAGGGCTCCCCACTCTCTGTACTGAGGGCTGCGAGTGTGATGACAGATTCTTCCTGGCAGGTGGTGACTGCATCCCTGCTCTTGCTTCTACAGTGGCCAGGACTTCCCTGCAAGCATCCTCTCCGGTCTCTGTTGGAGTCTCACCTGGATCTCACTTTGCCGCTGGTGCCGGTACTCTTCCTATGTATACGGCTCTCATCCAGGACTTCTGGCTGCAACCTCCCCGCATTACCACCTCGCCATTTCCACCCCCTTTTCCCCACGGTCTGGCCATGAAGGACTGTTCTTCCTCCTGTAAATGCCAGCTGGGAGCCGGGCTCGGTGGCTCAGCCTGTAATCCCGCGCCTTTGGGAGGCTGAGGTGAGTGGATTGCCTGAGTCCGCGGGTTCGAGACCCGCCTGGGCAGCGAGACCTCATCTCCACAATAAATCAAAAAATCAACTGGGCGTGATAGCGCATGCCTGTAATTCTGGCTACTCGGAAGGCTGAGGTGGAAGGATCACAGGAGCCCAACAGATCGAGGCTGCGGTGGCCGGGAGCGGCCACTGCACTCCAGTCTGGGCGACGGAGTGAGACTCCAACTCAAAAAAAAAAAGAAAAGAAAAGAAAAAAAATGCCAGCTGGGAGAGGCTGGGACCTGTGTCCCCTTCATCTGCCCAGTAGGGGAGACTTGGGCATCACAGATGAAGTCCTAGACTATGGACTGAAAGGTGTCCAGGGCTGTGGTCTGACTCCCCTGAGTCCCCAGTCTTTGGAAGAGGAGATTTAATTTCTGAGTCTGAGGGGGGAGAGGGTTGGGGACCCAGGCTCATGTGTCCCTGACCTTCTCGCTCTACCAGAGTCACCCACCTCAGCTCCTGCACTGAGCCCTGTGATCCCACCACGGGTTTCTCCACCATTGCTCCCCAGTCCCAGGCCCCAGTGCCCAGAATACTCCTGCTTTGGCCCATGTGGCCTGCACGCCCAGCCTTGTGTGCCAACCCCTTGATCCCAGCACCCTGCAGCCACCCCTACGCCCCCGTCTGGCCACCTGCTGCTGGATGGCTGCTGTGTGGCCAGTGCCTTCTCCCCTGTTTCCTGCACCAAGGCCACCCTTTCTGGACAGACAACTGTGCTTGGCGCTATTGCTGCTCAGCCCTCAGGACTCTGGTAACCAGGTTGCTCCAGTGCTGGCCTGACAAGTGCCAAGGTCACTGCAAGGCCTCCACAGGTAGATGGCATGACTGCCTGTGGACCAGTCCCCACCCAGCCCCACTGTCCCGGAGGAACCCCGGTCATCACTGCCACTGGAGACCTAAGTTTCCACACATCTGGAAGAGCCCACTCTGGATTCCCCAGCTGCTGTGTCTACTGCCCGGCCAGTCTCCGGGGCACGGCCCATGCCAACCTGGGGCCCTTCAGCCTGGATCTCACTTCTGTGGCTACACCACTGCATCACACTCCTGACCCTCTCAGCCCGTGGCCTGAGGCTGGACATGAGCCCAAAAGACTTCAACTACAGCCAGATGAGGCTCCAAGAGCCTCACACTGGCCCATTATTCCTCACTGTCCTGCTACCCCCAGGCCATTCATAGTGACCTCTCTTTTCCTACTGATGCTGTCTTTGTTAACTCTCTCACTGGTCCTTAATGATGTCCACTCTGATCTCCTAGTGGCCCTATTTATCTCCCACTATTGGTTACTGACCCCTTCCCATTGGCTTTCTTGCTGATCCCTCCCCACTGACTCTCCACTTGCCTTTTTTTTTCTTTTTTGAGTCAGAGTCTCACTCTGCCACCCAGGTTGGAGTGCCGTGGCATGCTGCTAACGGCCACCGCAGCCTCGACCCACTAGGCTCAGGCGATCCCTCCACCTCAGTCTTCCAAGTAGCTGGAATTACAGGCACACGCCACCATGCCCGGCTAATTTTTTGATTCATTGTAGAGATGAGGTCTTGCCAACTTGCCCAGGCTGGTCTCAAACCCCTGGACTCAGCCAATCCTCTTGCCTTGCCTCCCAAAGTGCTGGGATTACAGACTTCAGCCACCACGCCCAGCTCACTTGCCTTTTTTTTTTTTTTTAAAGTTGGAGTCTCACTCTGTCACCCAGGCTGGAGGGCAGTGGCACACTCTCAGCCACCGCAGCCTCGACCTACTGGGCTCAGGTGAGCCTTCCACTTCAACCTTCAAAGCAGCTGGAACTACAGGCACGTGTTACCATGCCCGGCTAATTTGTTTTATTTTATTGCAGAGATGAGGTCTTGCCAAGTTGCCCAGGCTGGTCTTGAACCAGCAGGCTCAATCCTCCCACCTTGGCCTCCCAAAGTGCTGGGATTATAGGCGTGAGCCACCACGCCCAGCACCACTTGTCATTATTAACCACCATTGAGACTCCAATTACCGTCCCATTGACTCTCCATTGAGTTGTCAATGACCATCCTGTTAATTCCCTAATTTAATCCCCTTTAACTCACAGGCTCAGCCCTGATCTTCCCCACTGACCTTCCCTTTTATTGAATGTTCCATTAATTCACTGAGTCATCCATTGTTCCCTCCCCACTGACCCTACTACTGTTACATTGACCTACCCATTAACCCATTACCTGTCCTGTTGATCCCCTCTCTTCTCCACTGATTTGTATACTGAGCAGTCTATGGACCTTCCCTACGGATCCATTAATGTCTCCTTTTGCTCCCCTGTCTTCCCACTGAGAATCACCAACCACTGATTCCCTCTTTGAGCTTCCTCTATTGGATATTAGCACTTCCATTGAATTCCTAGGCCTGTGTATTATCCCCCTAATCAAGTCTCTCTTTGACTCATTTTCTCACCCATTGAGTTCTCCATAGAGTGTCCCATTAATTCATTAACTTACTGTCTCATAGGACACGTACATGTGTTGATAGATCTTTGATCATGTTACAGACAAAGTAGGGTTCTTCCCCATCTGGTGTTATGAAGCCAATATACAAACCCAAAAGTGGGGGTCAGACAGGGAAGGCTTTAATTCTATGGACATAAGATGGAGAAATGGGAACATGGTTCACAAATCAACTTCTCACCTGGCAGGAGGTGAAGGAGTTAAAACGCAGAGTTTCTTTAATGAAGCGGATGAACATTAGGAGCAAGGGGAGAGATAGTCTT
This sequence comes from Carlito syrichta, assembly GCF_000164805.1. Classification (NCBI taxonomy): domain Eukaryota; kingdom Metazoa; phylum Chordata; class Mammalia; order Primates; family Tarsiidae; genus Carlito; species Carlito syrichta. Next base: position 85,903 of record NW_007260083.1, read on the forward strand.
ATCTTTCCTGGGAATGTCTGGTGAACCAGAGTGTTACCTTCCTTCTGTCCTTGTATGGTTTCTTCCAGTTATCATGGTGATTGTCAACTGTCATTTTGCCAGTGGGAGTGTCACTCAGCATAGAAATGAAATTATTATTATTATTATTATTATTTTGAGTTGGAATCTCACTCTGTCACCCAGGCTGCGGTGACCAGCACTCCTGGCCACCGCAGCCTCGACCTGCTGGGCTCCGGCGATCCTTCCACTTCAGCCTTCCAAGTAGCCGGAATTACAGTCACGCACTACCACACCTGGCTAATTTTTTGATTTATTGTAGAGATGAGGTCTCGCCAAGTTGCCCAGGTGGGTCTCGAACACAGGCTCAGGCAATCCACTCACCTCGGCCTCCCAAAGCGCAGGATTACAGGCTGAGCCACCGAGTCCAGCAGAAATGAGATTATAATGAGGTTAAACATTCCTCAGCCATCAAGTGAGCTGCCATCTTGGATCCCAATGGTTTGACTGGTCAAATCAAAAGGGGAACTTCTGTCTGCAGGCCTTTCTGTTTCTTAAAGATACGCAGGGTTAAGTCAGGGCTGAAATTCAACTATATCACGGCATTACAGTGGATAACAATCAGAATGGCATCCTTCCAAACAGGATGTTGTCCATTTATTTTGGAACTGCTACCCACAGACCAAGCAGCTCTCTCTCAGTCACTGACTCCCCTTCTGACTCCACCCACATCTACCCTCCCGAGAAGCCTCACATTGCTACCCAAAGCCACCCACTGAGCCTTGACCCTCGGTGATCCATGGACTTGTCCACCACTTCTTCCATCTGCCCTCTTCTAGATTCTCCCATCACTCCCCCACTCGCCGCTGTCCACTGACTCTTTGCTATTCCATTATCCTCACTGAACTTCCTTTGACCTTCCCTTAACTGACCAATCAATCCCTCTACCATTGACGCCCCCCGGAATCCCTTTCCGATCCCCCATAGGGCCCCCAACTGACCTCCCACTCAATCCGCTTGTGATTCCTAATGACCACTCCCATGAACTAACTACTGCCATTCTGGACCCCTCTCTGGCCCTTTCTGCTGACTCCCCCACTACTCAGTCACCCTCTCCTCCTGCTGTCCCCTCCGCGCAGGCCCTCTCTGGAAGTGGAGGGAATTCTGAAACACTGTTTCTGGCACGGCCTCCACCTCTGTGACTGCCCCAGGGACTGCCAGCTTGGAACGGACACAGACTTCAGCCTCTTGCGGACCAATGACTGGGACGGCTTGGCACGTGCGATGCCGCCACAGGCCGACGCACAACTAGTATGTATGGTCTCTGCGCCCCTGCGGGCCTGACGGAATCCTTTCCCGACACTCGGAAGGTGGCCAGGCTGCCAGGCTGCGGTCGGGTCTGCGGGTCCCTCTGGCCCAGACCACGCCTGGTGGCTGTGCATGCTCTCAGTTCACCAGAGACACGCACTGAGGGTTGTCGGCGGTGGCCGCAGGTTCCCTGGAGCCATGCTCCCCGTTCCTCGACTGGTGCCTGGACCACGTGTGCCGCCGTCGCGGCTCCAGCTGCACAGTCTGCCGAGCCCCGGCCACCTGCCTGCTGCTCGCCAGGCTCTGGGCATCGGCCTGCGTCCCGGGAGGACACCCGGCTTCTGTCGTGGGTGGGGGCTCAGAGGCGCCTCGACTTGGGCCACCAGGGGATGGACCAGCGGGAGAAGTTCGGAGATGAGGACGAGAGGGCGGGAGGGAACAGGTGAGGGCGGGTGGGCGCTGGGAAGAGTTGGGACCGGGTGAAGCGGCCAGACCCCGGGGGCCGCGGTCCGATTTCCGTCTTCTGTGCCTGCCTGTTACCTCGGAGTCTCTGCCTGCCCGGTGCCCGCTGCACCCCCGCTGCGCGCCGCCCTCCCGGCGCCCGCTCCGCCGCCCGCCTTCCGTCCTCCTTC
>NW_007260083.1:88434-89433 GCF_000164805.1 Carlito syrichta
CCTCTCCCGCGCCTATGAGCCCCGGGACTTGCGGGCCCGCTCAGCGCTCGTGGGCGCCCGGCCCCTCAGCCTGGATGCTCGTGGGACACCAGCCCCAGCTGCAACTCTCCGTGTCGGCCCCATCACAGTACGCGCCTGCTGGACTACCGGGCCTCGTCCTCCTTCTGGAAGCGCCTCAGTTTCCCCATATGTAAAATGGGCACGCCTGCCCCTCAGGTCTTGAAAGATGATGCGGGTATACGAGGAAGCAAAAACACCCTGGAATATAGTCATGGCTCACTAAAGAGTAGCTGTTAATGTTTGTATTCTCATCTGCCACACAGATTTGTAGAAAATTAGTCTTTCGGGATTACTTCGATAGTTATGAAGCGTCTCTACGGCCAGGAGCAGGATGAGCCCCAGAGTGTTCGGTGGTGAACAAGACCTAGAGGCGCTTACCTTTCTCTGGGGGTACAGATAAGGAAACAAAACAAGTGGTAAATCAGAGGGTGAGAGTGAGAACCGTAAAGTAAAATAGAACAGGGAAGAGAGACAGAGTACAGGGACGCCGGTTTACAATTTCAATAAGGTGGGTGAGAAAGTAGCATTTGAGCCAAGACCTGAAGCAGGGAAGGGAAGGACCCACGAGGACCTCTGCGAAGAAGCAAACCAGGCAGCGCAAACGGCAAGTGCAAAGATCAGGGGACTGGGACGGTGCCTGGTGTGTTGGAGGAACAGCAGAAAGGCCAGTGTGGCAGCTGCTCAATGAGCACGCGAGTGACGTCGAATGGGAGGAGAGGATGAGGTTAGAGAGGTGACGGGGGTATCACTAGGGCCTTGTGCATTGGGCTGTGGTGAAGACTTAAGTGGCCACGACAGTAGAAGAGAAGGCAGGAGGGTGGGGTGGTGACAATCCGTAGCCAGGAGTAGGGAGCATCAAAAGAGAGGCCGGGCTCGGTAGCTCCGCCTGTAATCCCGCGCCTTTGGGAGGCCGAGGCGAGTGGATTGCCTGAGCCCGCG
>NW_007260083.1:90365-93892 GCF_000164805.1 Carlito syrichta
TTTTTGATTTATTGTAGAGATGAGGTCTCGCCAAGTTGCCCAGGCAGGTCTCGAACCCGCAGGCTCAGGCAATCCACTCACCTCAGCCTCCCAAAGGCGCAGGATTACAGGCTGAGCCACCGAGCCCGGCCCCACCGTCTTATATACAGAGGTACCCTCTCTACTTTTACTTTTGTAAAGTTGAGGCCTTCAGGGACGACTGGTTCTGGGGTTCAAATGCTGTCACTAAGACTCAGTTCCTTTCCATGTTTCATCCCAGGCTGTTCCTTTTTCTGTGTTAGCTTCTGCAGTAGGCAGGTTCTTGTTCCAAATGTTAGAACTGAGGCTCAAGATGACAGTGGCTTAAACTTGGTAGAGGAGGTTTATTTCCCTCTCATGGGCAGTCCAAGTATAACCAGTTTGCTTCTTCCCACACAGGCTTCTTCTATCATGTGGCTCTGCCTCCCTTGTGATATTGCCCTCCTCTGCTCCCCACCAGTTGGAAAGGGACAAAAGGGGACAAAGAGGACAACCCTCTTTCCTCTAAGGGCACAACCCAGAAGTGGCACACATCCACTTCCCACTGGTCTAAACTTCACGGAAGGACCCTATCTACCCGCAAAGGGGACAACTTTAGCCGAGTGGTCATGTGTACACCAGAGATTCTAATTCTAGGAAAAGAATGGAGAATGGATATTTGAAGACTGCCATAGCCTCATTCTCAAACTGCCTCTTTTTGTGGGGCAGGTGGCCCCCCACCGCTCCAGGTTTACAATGTATAGTTTAGCAATCCCAGTGGGATGACAGCATGTCTTTCTCAACAGCTTCAGCAGAAGTCCCAGGCAGTGACTCACACCTGTAATCCCAGCACTTTGAGAGGCTGAGGCTAGAGGATTGCTTGAGCCCAGGAGTTTGGAACCAGCATAGGCCACACAGCAAAACCTTGTCTCTACACAAAACGAAACAAACAACAGCTGCGTGTGGTGGTGCACACCACACAAGCTAAGTCCCAGCTTAGCTATTTGGGAGGCTGAGGCAGAAGGATCACCTGAGCCCAGGGAGTTGAGGCTGAAGTGAGCCATGATCGTGCCACTGCGCTCCAACCTGGGCAGCAGGGTGAGAACCTGACTCAAAACAAAAACAAAAAAAGAAGTCCCAGGACTGACTCATTATCCCAGTGGAGGTCATTTACCCATCCCTAAACAATTACAGGGGTCAGGAGATGGAATACTCTAATTTGTCTCTGATTAACCCAGCCTGGGACATGTGCCCAGAGCTGGAGCCAGAGAGTAGCGATATCACTAAAAAAAAATCCTAGGCTGGCCAGTTTCCCAAAGACAAACCGAGAGGCTGTAATCAGAAAACTGTGGATGGATTCCTGGGCAGGGGAAAACAGTGTCTCCCTTGAGGATTCGCAGCTCCTTCAGCCCATTTCAAGGTAAAGAATGCCCCCAGCCTGGTCAGCATAGTTATCTTGGAGATTAAGCATAGTTATCTTGGAGATTACACGCCTATAATCTTGGAGATTAAGGATCATTTGGTAGGAAAAACATGAATGTTTAAATACCAGAGTTAGCCAGGTATTGTGGCACATGCCTGTAGTTCCAGATGCTCGTGAGGCTGAGGTGGAAGGATCATTTGAACCCAGGAGTACAAGGCTACAGTAAGCTGTCATTGCACCACTGCACTCCAGCCTGGACAACAGAGCAAGGTGCCATCTCTAAATAAATAAATAAGTCCCAGAATGACCATGGGAATGGAAAGATGACCACACCGGGAGGAACAAGACAGAAGAACAGACAACACTGGCCACACATCAGACTCTTCAGAGAGCTCTTAGAGCTTCTAAAACACCATTGAGAAGAATATCTACTGTCCTAGAACCAAAGAGACTGAAAAACCACCAATTAAATGCAGTGTACAAACCTCGAGTGGATCCTATGTCTTTTTTATTTCTTTTTACTTTTACTTTTTAGCCAGAGTCACACTGTCACCCAGACTAGTGCAGTGTCTCACTGTCACTCAGACTAGACTAGTGCAGTGGCAAGCTCACTGCCACTGCACCCTCAATCTCCTGGGTTCAGGCAATCCTTCTGCCTCAGCCTTCCAAGTAGCTGGAACCACAGGCGTGCACCACCATGCCTGGCTAGTTTTTTTTTTATTTATTGTAGAGACGAGGTCTTGCCAAGTTGCCTAAGCTGGTCTCAATTCCCTGAGCTCAATCCTCTCATCTCTGCCTCCCAAAGTGCTGGGATTATAGGTGTGAGCCACCGTGCCCAGCCAGATCTTATTTCTAAAAGAACAATTATAGAAGACATTTGGGGGACAATTGGGAAAACATATCAATTTTTTAAATTTTTCCCATCTTATAGGTAAAAAAGAAATTTCAGTTCTCTTCTGGGTCTTTGATCTCTTAAAAAAAATATCTCAGTGGATTTTTAATTTATACTTATCAGGAGGTTAAGCATCTTTTCAAATGCCTAAGAAACTTTTGTATTTTCTATTAACACCCTTAATAGCCTTTGCTCATTTTTTTTTTACATTGGGTTATTGGTCTTTCTTTTAATTTCTAAAAATTAAAATGAGCCCCTTCTCTATGATATACATCACACATATGCTTCGTTGTTAATGTTGTTCATAATGGTTTTTTGAATCCAATTTTGAGTCTCTCTGTTCCTGCAGGTTGGAGAGGGGCTGGTTCTGCCAGCTGCCAGGAACACTGTATGTGCTTGCATGTCCAAGGCGTCCAGTGCCGCCCTTTTCCCACCCAGAGGGAACAGGCTACACCCTGGATGAGGGTGTACAGTTCTCTGAGACTGTGAAGCTGGGTCACCTGATGCCAGGGCCTCCTGACCACCTTTGATGGCTTCAGTGGCCTTGCAATTATGTCTGTTATTCCCTGTGCTGGTGAGCTAGTTACACCAGTGGGTTCCAGACCTTAAGATCCTGACTGTTTCCATGTCATTGCTGATTTCCCACCTGTCCTAGCTGACTTACCCTGCAACCATGGGTGACTGTCAGCTTCAGGGATGGCTTTGGAGCCGTGGGACCCAATCTGGAAAGATGAGTGAGAGACCTCCCCCATCCTAGCCAAGACCCTTGCATAACCTGACACTTATCCCCCAGGCCTCTTCAGCCCTCATGACCTCCCATGTCCTTCTAACATAGAACCATTCTCTCATGACTCTCTGATTCACATTGATCTCCACTGGCTAAATATCTTTGTTCTAATCTCCCAGGACCCTCTGACTCCACACAAACTTAGTGTTAGACTTCTCAGGGCCTCACCTTGACCTAAGACTTGATGATGAACTACCCACTGAGTGATTAGGGCTTTAACAAGGGAAGCACTGGCAGAATGGAAGCCTGGAGGAGGTTCCCCAGTTGATGGAGATAAGTGAGCTGAGACTTGAAGTCAGGCAGGAGAAGAGAGCAAGGAGGAGCCTTTCGGACCAAGGCAGAGACAAGGGAGAGACGCCGGGCTCGCTGGCTCAGCCTGTAATCCTGCGCCTTTGGGAGGCTGAGGTGAGTGGATTGCCTGAGCCCGC
>NW_007260083.1:94124-102051 GCF_000164805.1 Carlito syrichta
CAAAAAAAAAAAAAAAAAAAGAAAGAAAGGGAGACACTAGATTCTGGACTGTGGTGAAAATCAACTGAGTATAAAATAATAGCTCATTGTCCTTGGACCTAGAGCCAAGGAGGCTGTTGCTGGCTTAAGAAATTACAAGGTGTCGGGTGCAGAGACTCATGCCTGTAATCCCAGTACTTTAGGAGGCCTAGATGAGAGGATTGCCTGAGCCCAGGAGTTTAAGACCAGCCTGGGCAACATAGCAAGAGCTTGTCTCTACAGTAAGTTGAAAAATTAGCACACCTGTAGTTCCAGCTACTTGGGAGGCTGAGGCAGGATAACCTGAATCCAGCAGGTTGAGGCTGCAGTAGCTGTGTTGGTGCCACTGCACTCAAGCCTGGGCAACAGAGTGAGACACTGATGGCAGTGAGAGAGATAGAGGTAGAAAGAGAAAAGAAAGAAAGGGAGAGAAAGAGAGAAAGACAGATAAGGAAGGAAGAAAAAGAAAGAAAGAAAAAATCACAAGGTCCAGGGAGCAACATCTGGATTGCAGATTTGAGGAGTGAGACTTGAGTAGGTGGAGACAACAGGTATAGACACCACTTTTCCTTTCTTTTTTCTTTTCTTTTTTTTTTTTTGTTTGAGTTGGAGTCTCACTCCGTCACCCAGGCTGGAGTGCAGTGGCATGCTCATGGCCACCCCAACATCGACCTGCTGGGCTCCGGCGATCCTTCCGCCTCAGCCTTCCAAGCTGCTGGAACTATGGATGCAGTGCAGCCAGAACTACAGGCACTCGCTACTGCACTCGGCTAATTTTTAATTTATTGTAGAGATGAGGTCTCGCCAATTGCCCAGGCTGGTCTCGAATCCGCAGGCTCCATTCGCCTCAGCCTCCCAAAGTGCTGGGATTACAGGCTGAACCACCAAGCCCGGCCTAGACACCTCTTTTCATGAGTTGTCTGTGCAGAAAGGGGAGAACAAAGATCAGCCAGCAGAGGCAGAGGGCAGGGGCTATCTTATTTATTAGGGGATTTATTATTGTTGTGATTTTGAGATGGGAGAGACTCAGGGATGTCTAAGTGCTGATGGGAAGAGACCAGAAGGGAGAGGTTGGAAGTCCAGTGGAGAGAGAGGCCAGGGTAGAGGACACATGGCTTCCCAAAGAATATCAGCAGTAGGAGAATTGACATGTGGGCAGGCAAAAGGGATGGTAATTATAAGTAAGGGGGTAGGAATCAGAAATCCTATGCTAGCCGGGCTCGGTCGCTCAGCCTATAATCCCGCACCTTGGGAGGCTGAGGTGAGTGAATTGCTTGAGCCCGCGGGTTCGAGACCCGCCTGGGCAACTTGGTGAGACCTCATCTCTACAACAAATCAAAAAATTAGCCGGGTGTGGTAGCGCGCACCTGTAGTTCCAGCTACTTGGAAAGCTGAGGTGGAAGGATCGCCAGAGCCCAGCAGGTCGAGGCTGCGGTGGCCGGGAGCGGCCACTGCACTCTAGTCTGGGTGACAGAGTGAGACTCCAACTTAAAAAAAAAGAAAAAAGAAATCCTATGCTGAGAAATGGAATCCAGCTGTGAGTTCCAGGCTAATTGTAGGAGTGGGAGACAGGTCAGTGAGAGAACAGCTGGGGTTTCTGGCACAACCTGGCAGGGAAGCTAAGCAAGAGCCTTTGGTTAAAGAGTCAAGAGACCTTGTGTCTCTTCAACTTCTAGTGTAACCTTGTCAGCTGCTCAACCTCTCTCTATGCTTTAGTTTGCTCATCCACAGAAAAAATAGAGATAAGAGTAGTACCCACCCCCTAGGGTGGCTATGAGGATACATGTAAAGTGTGTGACGTATATTAAGTTCTCAGTAAAAGTAAGCCATGATTGTTCTTGCAGCTACTTTTTATTATTGGAGAGTGATTAAAAACATGGTCCCTGCCTGGGCAACATAGTGAAACCTCTTGGATTATGAAGAAACAAGTGAGAGATGTGACAGGTTCCCGAGGCTTTTTTCCTCCAAAGCTCTCTTTCAGAAACGTGTTTATTATAGAAAATTTCAAGTTAGGAAACCTCATGAACCCATCACAGTTAAAAATATTTTGCTGGCTGGGCTCAGTGGTCCCAGCACTTTGGGAGGCCGAGGCAAGTGGATTGCCTGAGCCTGTGGGTTCAAGACCTACCTGGGCAAATTGGCGAGACCTCATCTCTACAATAAATAAAAAATTAGCTGGGCATGGTAGTGCATGCCTGTAGTTCCGGCTACTTGGAAGGCTGAGGTGGAAGGATCGCCGGAGCCCAGCAGGTCGAGGCTGCAGGGGCCAGGAGCAGCCACTGCACTCCAGTCACCTTTTCCACCCACTTATTTTTAACACTGGAGAATTTTAAAGCAAATCCCAGACCTTATTGCTTATTTCTCTAGCAAAGATCTGAATGTATATTTTTGTTGTTTTTGAGTAGGAGTCTCGCTCTATCGCCCAGGCTGGAGTGCAGTGGCAGGCTCATGGCCATTGCAGCCTCTACCTGCTGGTTTCAGGCCAACCTTCTGCCTCAGCCTTGCAGATAGCTGGGACCACAGGCGTGCACCACCAAGTACGGCTATTTTTGTGTGTGTGCGTGTAGAGATGAGGTCTCACCAATTTGCCCAGGGTGGTCTCGAACCTCTGAGCTCAGGCAATCCTCTCGCCTCTGTCTCCTGTAGTGCTGGGATTACAGGTGTGAGCCACCACGCCCAGCTGTTGTTTTTTTTGAGATGGCCTCTCACTATGTTTCCCAGGTTGGCCTCCAAATCCTGAGCTCAAGGGACAGGATCTTCTCGCCTCGGGTTTCCCAGGAGCTGGGACTACACACACGCGCCACAAGTCCTGGTTAAAATATGTATTCCTGATAGAGATGTAAGGTTCACAGTGGTTTCTGAGTACCCCCCGCCCCCACCCTGACTCCCGGATTCCAGCCTTAACCCCTGCCCAGTCTCCCTTCTGTAGGTGAACGGATGCTCAGCAGACTGCCGGCTCAGGTGTGCGGGTGCGGATGCGTAATTGCGCGCCGGGCGGAGCGGTCCCCCTTTCTCCCGGCGCTGGTCGGGCCCAAGTGGGTTGTGTCCCTGCGGCTCTCCCCGACGCTATGAGGCCACCTCCAGGCAGCCAGCGGGGACTACAACGGCATTGCAGCCGACGACCTGATGCTCCCGGGAAGACTCCAGAATGCCAGCCTAATCGACTTGTTCAGAGCGCGCCGGACTCGGTTTGAACAGCCGGTGAGGACCCTCGCATAGTAGTCGCCCCGAGATTCTGTTCCCACTCGCAGAATGCACGATCAGCCCAACTCCCGAGACACAGGCTGCCGTTTGTAGGCTTGACGATCACACCCTCTCTCTGCCTGTCTTCTCACAGCAAGAAGTTTGTCCAACAGGTCGTGGCCCAACATTTCACTGCATGTCCTTGTCCCTCTGCGCGTGCCCAGGTTGGAATCCCCGACATAGAACTGTCCTGGAGGAGCGAATACACGGAGCTTCCCGAGATGGTTTTAATCAGTAACTGATGGCAAAAACATGCGTGCGCCTGTCCTCTCTCCCAGTGCCTCTGCGCCCTTAGGAACCCAAAAGTCTGAGCCCCATGGGTTGGGTCAGGATCCCCCGTCTCCTCCAACCCGAGACCTAAGAGTCCGAGCACCTAGCCCTCTCCTCCTCCGGGACTTAGGTGCCACGGTCGCCAGAACTGCAGTCACCTCAAGGACACCGATCCCCCTCTGGGGAAGGTGGGAAAACAGCGGCTCCGCCCCTTAGTCGCAGGCAGCCGGAAGGAACTGCGGCGATAGCCAATCGGGTGCGACGGCGCCGGATGTCGGAGGCGGGAACCGGGGCTTTGGGATAGCGCGGGGCGGAAGTGGCTGTTTCACCGTGCTGTGGTGTTCCCTGCCGTTCTCGCGGTTTTGCGGTTCGTTGGGCTGGCGCTGCGTGTGCCGCTGCCAAGGGACTGCCATGAGCCGGCCCAGCCGGCTGCAGAGGCAGATTCTGACCCTGTATCGCGAGCTGCTGCGCGCCGGGCGCGGGAAGCCGGGCGCCGAAGCGCGGGTGCGGACAGAGTTCCGGCAGCACGCCGGTCTGCCGCGTTCCGACGTGTTGCGCATCGAGTACCTGTACCGCCGCGGGCGGCGACAGCTGCAGCTGCTGCGTTCCGGCCACGCCACGTCCATGGGCGCCTTCGTACGCCCGCGGGGCCCGACCGAGGAGCCCGGCAGCGCGGGGGTGCCGGGCGTCGCGCCCGACGATGGTGACGGTGCGAGGAATCCTCACGGCGGAACGGAGACACGGGATAACCGGCCCGACGGACGGTGACAGAAGAGCTCGCTCCATGGCGCAGGCGAGCCAACAGGCCCACCCGAATGCGTGGGGGGAACCACGGAACCCACCTCCTGGAAGGTCAGGTCTTGGATAGGGGAATCAGGGAGTCCTCCTGGCGACGTGCGAGACCTAGAGAGCCCCGTGATGGATTGCGAGAGATGCCCGACCTTTCCCGATGTTTGTTGACAGGGCGTCCCCTTTCCCCCACGAGCGCTGGAACACGGCGGGCTGGACAGTGTCGAGCTGAGAGCTACTTACCCCAAGGCATGGGGAGCCAGGACACCCCCCTAATGGAGAGTCTGAGACACCCTTTTCTAGACTCCTGAGTCCTCGAGACTTCCCTCTCCTGTATTCACTCTGCGAAGAGCAGATTTTTGCCAGGAAGGTTTTGGGAAGATGCCCTGATGAACAGTAATAAGCCTGGAGTCCTCTTTGGAAAATCTTCACCTCATTCATTGTGACAAACCAGGCCCAGAAGCAAGGGGCTAGGGGGTCTCTCGACCCCACTGTTCAACTAAATACCTCTCAGGGCCCCTACTTGGTGGTTCTGAGGGGCACCCCCGACTAGCATCCCTTTGCCTGTCAGACTGTTGGACAAAGGGAATAAAATTAGGTGTGTGTTTTCTTCCCCGTTAGTAGTCTTAATGATTTTATGCGTTGTGATTTTTGAAAACACACACACACACACTGAGAAGTGACCCTCTGGGAGGGGATGCTTGTGGGGGGGTGACTTTCTTTTGGAGCCCTCTAGACTGGCAGATTGGTTGAAGCAGCATAGTTCTTTCTTCTGGGCAGATCGTGGAGAGACTCCAGTTGACTCCTTAATGGAGGTCCACTTTTTTGTGCAGGGGAGGAAATTGTGGAGCTGAGGAAGCCTGGCTCATAGCCCCTGAAGCAGTAGTGGAAGTCTCAAACCTAGTGCCTTCGGGAAGTTTCACAAAACCAGGAAACTGTTCCTCAAACCTGGCTGAAGAGTCCAGCCTCAGCTACATGCTGGGAGGTGTGTCGGCAAGGCCCAGGGGTGGGGGAGGGGAGATGGGCCCACAGACCACAGGCACACTCCCATGTTCCCATATGGACCTGCCCCAGACATTTTGGGGTACTGTGTTTTGTATTCTTGAGCTGTATTTGCACCCGTGTCAAGTTAAATACATGGAAATGGGATATTGCAGATGCAATTGTGGGAAGGAGGAAGACCTCAAAGAAGGAGCCCAGTCCTCAGATTGAAGGGAGGATGGACGGAAGAGAGGCGTCACTGCCCTAATCCCAGTGGGGGAGCCAGGTGCCCAAGCAGTTATAAAGTAGAGTTGAAATCTGAAGAATTAGGAGTTTGCCAGAAGGTGGGGATAGGCTTCCAAGCAGGATGACCAGAGTGGGCAAAGGCCTGGAGAGGCCAAAGGGGAGAAATACAGTGTTCCAGCTGGGGCCTGGAGTGTTCCAGAGTACAAGACTCTGGGTTCTCTTGCACGTGGCTTCTCTTTCAGCTTTGTCTCCTGTTAGTCCTCACCATGGGACCTCAGACACTTTGTTCATCTCTCAGCCTCAGTTTTTTTCATCAGGGTGATTCTTTTAATCTTGCCTGACTCTATCGCAGGATAAAAGCCAAAGACCTGAAAGTGGCAATGGAGTTTTACCCATCCATCCAGCATTACATCTCCACCTGCACCTCCTTCCACTCCCTCACTTCTGGATCCATAATCTTGAACCCTGATAAGCTCCAGGATGGGAGCTTCTGGCAAGGCTGCAAGCAATTGACTGAGTTTCTACTGGGCCTGGGCATCCGGGTCAGGAAGGGAAGAGATCTGAGGATCTCAGGGAGGAGGTGTACAGGTTAGTGGTAGCAAAGAGCATGGACCCTGGAAGTTAAATGGAAGACGGGTTTTTTTTGTTGTTGTTGTTTTTGAGTTGGAGTCTCACTCTGTCGCCCAGACTGGAGTCCTTCCACCTCAGCCTTCCACCTCAGCCTTCCAAGTAGCTCAGCCTTCCAAGTAGCTGGAACTACAGGCACGCGCTACCACACCCAGCTAATTTTTGATTTTATTGTAGAGATGAGGTCTCGCCAAGTTGCCCAGGCGGGTCTCGAACCCGCAGGCTCAGGCAATCCACTCACCTCAGCCTCCCAAATGTGCGGGATTACAGGCTGAGCCACTGAGCCTGGCTGGAAGACAGGGTTTGAATCCCAGCTCCAATATTTACTGATGATCACAGGCAAGTGATTTAACTTCCTTGTGCCCCAATGCCCCTATCAATGAAATGGGCATAATAATTGCACCTCCCTGATGTGGCAGTTATAATGATGCAGTGAATAAATTTGTGGTGGCAGCCAACAGTGATGCCTGACCTCCACCATGACTCCTGCTCTCTTGAGTTCACTTGTAGCTGCAGAAGCTAGTTCCCAGGAGACTGCAGCTTCCTACCCTGAGCCCCTGCCTCTCTTGTTCTGCTGGAGGGTTTTCTGGGAGTTCCTGGAGGTGGGCTGATGCCCTCAGAGGCAACCCTCAGCTTGTGGGGGAAAGTTGGATGAGTACCCTGGCCTGCCTCTTGGTGGAATGATTGCAACACACTATTCCATAAACACCTTTTCTGACTCTCTCTCTCCCCATTCCCTCACCCCTGCCTCCTGGGATCACCTCTCAGATGAACCACCACCCATGTCTTTGGCTCAGAGTAAGCTTATGTGTCAGGCATGGGAACCATGCCCAGAACTTGGCCAATACTGTGTGTGTGTTTGTGCAGTTTTTTTACTCTGCTAAGGCACAGGGTCAGCATTTCTCAATTCTTTGACCCATCTGTTAAACAAGCAAGAATCTCCTGATCTAAGATAATGGCTGTAAAGGACATAGGGGGATTGGAGTAATTTGGAATACAGGTTGTCAGTTAAAAATAAAATTGACTTTAAAAATAAATAAATAAATACTTGACTTGAGTTGTTACATTTCCTGAATTTGATAACTGTGACAGTTGGTAAAGAAATGCCCTTGTTCTTAAGACATACACACTGAGGCATTTAGGAGTTAAGAGGCATCATGTCTACAATTAGCCTCAAATATGCACATATGTAAATATAGTAGCCAGTATGTGAAGGGTAGAGCTGGTGAAGCAGAATGTTAACAATTGATGACTCTGGGTAAATGGTAAGTGGAAGTTTGTTGTACCAGTCTTAAGTTTTCAGCCCGCTGGGCTCGGTGGCTCAGCCTGTAATCCCCTGCCTTTGAGAGGCTGAGGTGAGTGGATTGCCTGAGCCCGTGGGTTCGAGACCCACCTGGGCAACTTGGTAAGACCTCATCTCTACAATAAATCAAAAACTTGGCGGGCATGGTGGCATGCGCTTGTAGTTCCAGCTACTTGGAAGGCTGAGGTAGAAGGATCGCCGGAGCCCAGCAGGTCGAGGCTGCGGTGCCCGGGAGCGGCCACTGCACCCCAGTCTGGGTGACAAAGTTTTCAGCCATTTGAAACAAAATTACAAAAGTCAAAAACTAAATAAGTCAGTAGTTGTATCGGAGTCTCACTGGGCACCAGAGATCCTCCTTGGGCACCAGAGATTTTCACACGCTGCGCATTTTTTATAAAAGTGAAGCCTGTATTTTCTGAGACTTTATAAAACTTTTTTTTTTTTTTTTTT
>NW_007260083.1:102797-111210 GCF_000164805.1 Carlito syrichta
GAACCCGCGGGCTCAGGCAATCCACTCACCTCAGCCTCCCAAAGGCGTGGGATTACAGGCTGAGCCACCGAGCCCGGCTGAGTTCTGATCTTCTAAAGGTGGTTCATGAATGGGTAAAAGGATATCATGTCTAGAGTTGGTCTTAAAGCAGTCTAGGGAGAGGAGAGTGAGTAGATGCCCCGGAGAATGAAACAGGACTAGCCCTGAGTTGATAAAGGTTGGAGCTGGCGATGAGTTCATGAGGAATTGTAATGCTGTTCCTTCCCCTTTTGTACCGGTTCACAAATTCCAGAATGAAAGGTGGAAAAACTTCAGGGGTTAAAAACAAAAACAAAAAAACAAAACAAAACTTCAGTGGTGCCCATCTTGCTCAGATAGTCTTCATGTGACCTCACTTCATCTGGCCCCGTCACCCCTCACCTTATCTCCTCCCACTTTCTCCCTCCACCACTCAGGCTTCAGCTACACTGGTCTCCCCAGATGCAGACACATTCCTGCCTCAAGGCCTTTGCACTTGCTTCTCCCTCTACCCTGAATGTTCTTCCTCAAGGTCTACACTATCCATTATAGTAACTAAGACTTCTTGGGACTTGAGCATTTTATTTTTTTTATTTTTTTTTTTGAGTTGGAGTCTCACTGTCGCCCAGAGTGGAGTACGGTGGCCACTCGCGGCCACCGCAGCCTCGACCTGCTGGGCTCCGGCGATCCTTCCGCCTCAGCCCTCCAAGTAGCTGGAACTACAGGTGCGCGCTACCACGCCCGGCTCATTTTTGATTTATTGTAGAGATGAGGTCTCACCAAGTTGCCCAGATGGGTCTCGAACCCGTGGGCTCAGGCAATCCACTCACCTCAGCCTCCCAAAGCACTGGGATTACAGGCTGAGCCACCGAGCCCAGCTGACTTGAGCATTTTAAATGTAGTTAGTGTGACTGAGAAATCAAGTTTTTTAATCTTATAAAGTTTATGTAATTTTTGCAAACACTATGAGATCAAGAAAAAAATTAAGTAATTTAAATTTTACAATGGAAGTAGTGTAAAATATATTTTTGTTACACAGTTTGTTTTTGTAGGACTACATTTAATTTTATCTGTTAAAAATTTAGCATCTATGTGATGAGCCACAATGGTGCCCACACCGCACTCCAGTCTGGACCATAGAGTGAGATCCTGAACCCCAAAATATATGTTTTTTATTTTTTTACAAATTTGCATCTGGGCAATTTTATTTTGTCCATGCCAGCTCTGGCATGTCACACTTTCTTTTCTACCTTCTTTCTCTAATAAACTTTGTTTTAAAACAACAAAAAGATTAGCATCTGAATTGATGTGCTATAAGTGTGAAATATATCAGATTTCAAAGGCTTAGTAAGAAAAAAGGATTGTAAAACATCTCATTATTTTTAGATTGATGACATAATGGCAATTAAAATATTTTGAACATTAGTTTAAATGGAATATAAATTATTAAAATTAATTTTATTTTTTTATTTTTTTGAGTTGGAGTCTCGCTCTGTCACCCAGGCTAGAGTGCAGTGGCATGCTCATGGACTGCAGCCTCGACCTGCTGGGCTCAGGTGGTCCTTCCACTTCAGCCTTCCGTATAACTGGAACTACAGGTGTGCGCCACCACACCCGACTAATTTTTCTTGATTTATTGTAGCGATGAGGTCTTACCAAGTTGCCCAGACTGGTCTCCAACCCCTGGGCTCAGGCAGTTCTCTTGCCCCGGCCTCCCAAAGTGCTGGGATTGCAGGTGTGAGCCACTACACCCAGCCAGTTTCACTCATTTCTGCTGTTTGAATGTGACTACTAGAATCTTAAATTGCATTATGTTTCTATTGGACAGTGCCGTTCTAGGTGTCCACATGGCTTGTTTCCTCACTAGTTTGCTATTTTGACATAATTATAATGACTTCAGTGCCCACCCTGTTTAAATTGTACCCTTTCCCTTTGCTCACCTTATTATCCTCCTTAGCAGTTATCACCATCTGGCCTACTATGTATTTCACTTATTTTTAGTTACTGTCAATCTCCCCAATGAGAATGTCAACTCCAGAGGAACAAGGATTTTAGTCCGTCTTGCTCGTTGTCTTATCTCTGCTCCTCGACCAGGGCCTGCCTGGCTCATAGCAATCAGTCAGTAATTGCTAAATGAATGAATGAACAAATGATACCAATTTGTTCCATGACCAGACCTGTTAGGTGAATATTGCCAAGATTCTGCCCACCCTATTTGCTGATCCCAAGGTGACCATGCCTTCTCTTTGGTTGGGAGCAGAATCTTGGACTAGCATTTCAAACAGAACAAACCCAGTTTGCATCTTGACTTTTCCCAAAATCTGCTGCTTCCCCCACCCCTCAGTCTCTGTTCCTCTCTTCTAGTAACTCCTTGCTTTTCTTTGAAGACGCACCATTCCCCTATTTTCAGTCCACATATTCAGGCAGGGCTGACTGCTGCTCCCATAGAAGGCAGGGCATGAGACCCAAGCCAGAGGAACCAGTCTTGGGACTTTGGTTGGAAATATAAAGTGAGAGTGACTCTCCTATCGGCTGCTGAAGTGATGGGGTGTTATGGCTAGAGGTTTTGAGGGGTCCTCTGGCCACTGCTAGGATAAGAATGAAGCCCAAGCAGGAAAGAACTGAGAGATGGAAACATCATTTGAGCACCGGGATCTAGCTGTGCCTGAAGTCCTGAACTTCTCAGTTAACCACAAAAAAGTCCCCACTTCTGTTTAAAGTCAGGGAGAGTTGGGCTTCAGTGACCTTACTTTTTTGAGCCGGCTTCCCATGCTGCTAAGTGAGGCCATTTCACTGGGTGGTTGTGAGAATCAAAAGAGAGGGGATCTATATCAGGTCACAACCTGGAGCCCAGCACCCAGGCTCTTGCTTTTGTTCGAATCTGATTCGGCTCACACCTCTTGTCTAATACCTTAAGCTCTGGGGAGACTGGACTCCAGGACTGAGACCTGGCAATTCAGCCTGGTGTTGTCAAGACCCCAGGGAGGGGGATTTCCACAGTCCTAAGCCAATGATGGCACAGCTCGGGCACCCACCCTGTGGAATGTTTGAACAGAGAATCCCTACGGATGCAAGTCATGGGTCATAGCAGGTGCTATCAGCAGCTTACCCATATCACCTGCACCCTTTCTGTCCCTACCTCTAACTTCCCCTGTGCTGCTTTACCTGAGGGAGGGGCCTTCACAGGCCAGACAGCCTGAAAGTGCTGGAGCATTAAAATCTCCAGGAAAAGACCTGAACAATGAGAGATGGGAGCTGGTATAGACATGCCACAAACTCGTCACTCTCTGGGTGGAACAACTTTGAACTGTGCTCCACAGAGTTTCTCTGTTTTTCTGTGTTCTGGGCTCAAGGCAAAGGGGTCTGTCCAGATATATCCAGGCCATATCCTAGATTTCGGGTCAAGCACCCAATGTCCTCACACATCCTTTGACAGTGACCGTTTATTGCACACCTGGGCTGAGTACTCAGACTGGGGGGAGACCATTGACGTAGCTGAGTACTAGGTGAGGTGTCCTGGCCAGTCGGGCATGGGAGCAGCAGGACCCCCCTGACGCGGGCAGGAGCAATATGGCACCCGTCAGGAAGAGGAGGAAGAGGAGAAAGACAAGGAGGAAGGTCAGGGGTCGCCTGGATGCAGGACTGGGGGCCCTGGGAAGGGAAATGCAGTATTAAATATATGGGTGGGCTGCCACCATGAGCCCTATCCCCACACCCCACATCCCAGGCCTCACCTGGGATCCACCTCCAGCCTGACATCCTGGAGGTTGGCAGATGCTGGCCTCTTCTTGTCCTAAGAGTGGACAGCAACCAGAGCAGAGTGGATGAAGTGACACTCAGTGTGGATTTCCCTTCCTACTACAGACCTACAGAGCTGGTCTTATTCCCCTCCTAGCATCCCCTCTCTCCCAAGGACTCCACATGGACTTGGAATATCTCCAAGTGTTCTGCATGTCTGTCCATGCCTGTCCTCCATCCAATCCAATATCCCTTTTTCTGGTGATGGTGGCTCACTTGAAGGAGGGCAAGTCACATCTTCCACTCTCAGACCTTCAGGTTCAAGTGGGCTGACTCTCACCACCCCCGCTTCCGTGACTGGGCATGCGACCCAGACCTGGCTGATCCAAGCATTCTCATTCACTCAGGGCACAGTCTGTGACCGAAGCTGCAAATAGGAGGCAGCCCTGGGATTTGGGCTGCTGCCATGAAGACAGAGGCACCCTCCTTCTCCTGGGGTGGGTAAACCGGCGAGAAGTGAGTATGTAAGGAAGCAGATCCCAACAGAGGGAGGGACTGAGCCCTGATGTCATTCGAGGTCCTGGATTCAGTAGTGCCTGGACTTTTCCATGAAAAAAATAGCATCCCCTTTTTTGGGTCATTCGACTGGTTGGGTTTCTGTCACTTGCCCTCAAGATTCCCGAGTGCTACAGCTGACTGAGGACCAACTCACCTGAGGCTTCCGGAGCAGGGAGCGTCTTTGGTGACCTGCTAAGTGTTTCCGGTGGCTGAGGCCAGAGGTGAACAAGTCCTGTGGTGAGAGAGAGGTATGTGGTTCTTGGAGAACCAGCAACAAAGAGAAGTACGGCCAGGCTCGGTGGCTCAGCCTGTCAGCCTTTGGGAGGTTGAGGTGAGTGGATTGCCTGAGCCCGCGGGTTCGAGACCCGCCTGGGCAACTTGGCGAGACCTCATCTCTACAATAAATCAAAAATGAGCGGGGCGTGGTAGCACGCGCCTGTAGTTCCAGCTACTTGGAAGGCTGAGGCGGAAGGATTGCCGGAGCCCAGCAGGTCAAGGCTGCGGTGGCCGGGAGCGGCCACTGCACTCCAGTCTGGGCGACGGAGTGAGACTCCAACTCAAAGAAAAAACAAAGAGAAGTATAGTTGGGGGAGGGCTGAGATGGGTGGGCATCACAGAGATGCTGAGGGAACAGAGAGATCTCATGGGAGTGACAGAGAGGGGCAGGACCAAAGAAACCAACAGAGGAGAGACATTATTTATTCACTCATTCAGCAAATATTTAATGAGTATCTATTACATGCCAGGAATGTTCTAGGAGCTGGGGACACCGCAGAAATGAAAACAGGCAAAATCCTTGCCTCCATGGAGCTAATATTTTAGTGGGAGGGAGAGAGAGAGTGAGATCATAAAATAATAAATAAAAACATAAAGTCAAAATGTTAGGAAGTAAAGTGAGAAAATCAGGAATGCTAGGGGGGCCAGGGTGGACCTCTCTGAATAGTTGGTGTTTGAGGAAAGACTGGAATGAAGTAAGGAGATGAGCTGGGCATGCATTTGGGGGCTTCAAGATGGGAATGAATTTGGGGTGTTCACAGAAGAGCCAGGAGGCCCATGTGGTTGTAGCGAGGAAAGTAAGGGGCAGCGGGGGAGAAAATGGGCTTGAGGATGTAGACAGAGACAGACAAGAGAGAGGGAAGCAGCGGGAGACAGAGGGAGATATGGAGACAGAGTGAAGAAAAGCATGGAGACACCAGGAGACACAGAGGAAGAAACAGAGCCACAGACACCTCCCTAAAAAGGAAGAACCCTGCAGAACTCTGGGTGCCTGGGGGAAGCGCCTCAAGGGGGACTGTTCTCACCTCAAGGCATTGTCCTCTGCCCTGGAGACCCTTGTGGCCACATAGCTCACAGGGAGCTCCTGGTGTCTGGGTTGTCTTTTGTCCCAGGGGCCAAAGGCCCCCAATGTCCCCCGCCGGGTCCCACTCCAACTCTGCAGAAGTAGGAAGGCTACTGGGTCCCCAGGGTCCCCAGATGCCACCAGGTCCTGGCCTGTCCGAGTTCCCCTCGACCTCCAAGTCCTGGTCCAGTGTCTTGGCCTCCTCAAACACCTGGGTCAGAGGACAGAGGTCATGGGAGTTGAGATTGGGGCCTGGACAAGACCATCTGTCTCAGGGTGGGCCCTACCAGGCTGTAGCTGACCAGTTGGGCCTGCAGCTGCCAAAGCCGTCGGAAGATGGTGTCTCGATGGGCACCAAGGGCTCTCAGGATCTGCTCCAGGGATACCCAGGCCCTGGGCTCACTCCGCTGTGCCAGCCCCTCACCGAACACTAGCAGTGCATCCACACGCTCAGCTGCTCCTCGTAGCTCTGCCTGTAGAGCCTGGGGACACATGGTTGGACATCACCCCCCCCCACATCAGGGACACCAGAGACCCAGACCCAGGAATCGCTCCCTCCCCCATTTCCTGTCCAGAGACCTGTAACATGCAATACACCCATTTCCCACTCGAGAAAGCTGGTACCCTCCCCACCTTCTCACACCTGGCCTCCCCTTGCCCACCTTCAGCTGGACCATCCTGCTCCGAGCCAACGCCCAGGGCCCCAAGCCTCGTTCCAGGTCCTGCAGCCGGAGGCCCAGCCCCAACAGGCAAAGGTGCAGGCTGTCCTGCTCAGCCTCCAGAACCTCCAGGCCAGAGATAGGGTGCTGGGGAACACAGGAGGATGAGTCGGGGCCAGTGGGCCAATCAACCCACCCCCGTTGCCTCCCCTCTTCTGTAGGCTCCTGCCTTCTGGACTCCGCAGCAGAGTCCATCTCTGGGTCTATACCGGGGCTGCTCCCACTTGCGGGTCTTCCCAGTAGAGCCATGCCTGGGAACATCTAGTTCAAAGTTCCCAGGTTTTCAAGGCTCCTGGAAACTTGGACCTCTGGGGCCCAGGGGTCTGCACAGGGAGTGGGTGATGGAACTGGTATCCCCAAGAGAAAAGGAGTTGTAAGAGTACCATTGATGCCGGGCTCAGTGGCTCAGCCTGTCATCCCGCGCCTTTGGGAGGCTGAGGTGAGTGGATTGCCTGAGCCCGCGGGTTCGAGACCCGCCTGGGCAGCGAGACCTCATCTCTACAATAAATCAAAAAATCAGCCGGGCGTGGTAGCGCGTGCCTGTAATTCCAGCTACTCAGAAGGCTGAGGCGGAAGGATTGCCGGAGCCCAGCAGGTGGAGGCTGCGGTGGCCAGGAGTGGCAACTGCACTCCAGCCTGGGCAACAGAGTGAGACTCCAACTCAAAAAAAAAAAAAAAAAAGAGTACCATTGATGAAATACTTCTCTCCCAATTGGTAAAATACTTCTCTACTGATTGGAAGAGAAACATTTTCCAGAGTGTCTCTCCGCCCAGAGACACCCAACACCTTTCCAGAATCATTAGCTCATCCCTACATGGAGGCCAGATTCTGGGGGACAAAAACGGAGGTGGGGGCTGGCACAAGGGGTCTGGGTCACCTTAGCTCACCTCACAGTGTTTGTCCCCAGCTGGGTCCTCATGGGAAGAGGGCGTTGACAATTGTGGGAGGCCAACGGCGGGCTCAGTGCCCCACAGCCCACCCTGGAAGTGCTCAGAAGGGTCCAAGGAGTCCTGTCCTGGTTTCTGGGCCTGCTCTGGCCTGGGAGGTAGGGGGCATTGGCCTGGTGAGCCTTGAAGCCTCATCTTTCAACCCACCCTAACCCCATCCCCAGTTACCTCACCAGGGTCCAGGCGACCGCAGCCACAGCACCTCCTTCCCACCGATGGCCCCTGCCACTGCCCACCCTCCTGGGAGCAAGCTTCAAAGGCCCCAGCCCCCACCTGATTCTCTCCTCTCCAGATGCAGAGCAGACGGTGCATTCAGCAATGTTCAGCTCCCTGGGAGCTCCAGGGGGGTGGTTCAGGGGCTCTGAGGGGAGTCTTGGGCCCAGAGGTGGGGACAGAGCCATAGCTGGGGGCCAGGGACACCCAGTAAGACCTTTCCCCTAGCCGAGGGTGTCTTTCCAGACCTTCTCAGCGGGACTCATCCAAGCCTGAAGATGCCGGAGAGGCCCGGGGGCAAGCCTGGCTCCACCCCTTCTGAGAGGAGCCCTAACCCAGGTAATTTGATGCCCAGCTCAAGTGACGGCAGAACCATTTAACTCCTTCCTCCCAAGCGGGGCCAGCAGCTCACCCGACTCCATCCCAAGAGTTTTCCAGATATAAGCCTCCCACCCACCTCCTTGAGAGCCGCGGACTCTGTCCTACTCAGTGACGCCCACATATGACTTCCAGGGCCTGTCTCATTCATTGAAGACCCTTGGAAACTCAAGCATCAGATGCTCCCCCCCCCAAATCTAAAACCAAGGAAAAAGGTTTTTGGTTTATTTGGAATGGGGTCTTCTCCTGTGGTTCCCACAAAGCTAATGGGAAAGAAATAACCCAGGGGAGCCACCTCTGCCCAGGGTCCAAGGTCACAGCAGCCCCAAGGGGCAGGAGCACAGGAATCCGAGCTGGTCTCAGAGCCTGGCTCACTTGCTGAGCAGGAGGCCGGCGCGCAGCACCCGAGGCACACGGCGGATGGTCAGCGAGACCCGGGTGCCGCGCACCAGGCAGGCCCCGGGATGTGCCGACGGGCAGGCGGCCGCGTTGGGCGGCGGGG
>NW_007260083.1:111355-125181 GCF_000164805.1 Carlito syrichta
GGCGGGGGGCGGGGCTGCAAGGGCGGGCTGATGGTCAGCGGGTCTCCAGAAGCCGGGGAGAGGGCGCGGGGTCGACAGGCCTCGGGGATCAGGGGACACAACTGTTCTCTAGGGGCAAAGGCGGGGAGCCGGCGTGCTCCTAGAGGCAGAGGCTTTGGTGGTTGAGGAGTGAGAATGGCGGGTCCCCGAGTGAGGCTGCT
This sequence comes from Carlito syrichta, assembly GCF_000164805.1. Lineage (NCBI taxonomy): Eukaryota > Metazoa > Chordata > Mammalia > Primates > Tarsiidae > Carlito > Carlito syrichta. Next base: position 111,556 of record NW_007260083.1, read on the forward strand.
GGAAGGGAGGGCAAGGGGTCTGCAGTCCCTCAGGAGGAGGCAGGAACTAGGCTGCAGATGGGCCGTCAAGCGGTCAGGCAATGTGGAAGCTGCAGCCAGGATCTCTGATGAGCCGGGGCTGGGACGGTTTCCAGCACCGGGCAGAGCTGGGCGAGAGGGCATGGCTGACGCAGGACCAGGTGGGGACAGAGCGAGACAGAGGTCAGAGGGAGTGACGTCACAGGGAGCGAGTGCACCCGAGGACACCAGGATGCTAGAGAACACCAGCAGAGTAGGAGGGAGTGTCGGGGTATCCAGGAACATGTAGGGTTTAAGAGGGAGCCCCAAGGAGGAGCGGGCCAGGGTGTCCAGGGGTTTCTGTGACTATGGAGATGTCAGAAATGCATCACTCAGAGAAGGTACTGTCAGGGTTTGTCGGGGGTCCCTGAGCTGCAAATCATGAGTTGAGGGGCCAAGGAGAATCTGGGGGTATCCTGCACCAGAGATCACATTACTGGAGTGGCAGAATGTCAGTGTTAGAGTCAGAGTTAGAGCATCTGGGAGGATGTTGGGGCACCCATGAGAGAATGACGGTGGAGTATCTGAGGATATCAGAGTGTCTGTCGGAGGCTGGGTAGCCCTGCATGGGGCACATGTGGACGTTGGGCAGCTGAAACACTGACACGTGGGGCCAGGGCGTCTGTGGGGTGTCAGAGGCATCCATTCAGTAGGTAGGAGTATTGGGGCGCCTGTGGAAATCATGGTATGCAGAGGACCCTGAAGCAGAAGGGGTGGGTATCTGGGAGGAAGTGGGTGTACCCCACAAGGGACAGAGGAAGGTGTCTGGGAGGGTGTCAGGAGTAGGCTGAAGGCAGGTGGGATCAAGTCATCTTGGAGGATGTGATGGCAGGGCGCCCCCGAGTGGTTGGGATCGCATCTCAGGGCCCACCTGTTCTGTAGGGTTGTCATCCTCCAGCTGCCGTGGCTCGTAAAAGTCCAGGACGGTGTGGGAGCCCAGGCTGATGGTGCTGACAGTCGGGTAGTAGAGTGGGCCATCCTCGTGGGGCTGGGAATGGGGACCAGGGCTCGGCTGGGCAGGCGTCCACACTCCCCCCACCCTGTGATAAAGGGGGGGCCCCAGGCTGGGGACAAGGAAGCGAGTGCCTGCTTGGGGTATGCGGCTACTTGATGAGGGTGGGTAAACATGATGCCCTGTCCCACGATGGCTCAGTAGTCTGAGGGGAGGCAGTGGCCATGGGGGTCAGGGCAAAGATGTGTGGTTACCATGATGCCCTCTCCAGGTAGGTACTGGTTCACAAGGACATGGTTAGCTGGGAGACCCCCAAAAAGGCTGAGGTCAGACACTTTGTCCACGTAGCGCTGGAGCCATGGAGGCAGCCGCTCAGGAACCATCCCCCGGGGATGGGGTAGTCCACCTGGAGAGGGCAGTAGGGTCCTGAGGGCTCCCCCATGGTACCTGGAGCCCCCATTAGGGATATCCCAGAGATTGGAAGCACCCTGACCCCCTCAGGAACTCCCATGATCCTTTGGAGATTGCCACTGGACCCTTCAAAGATTTTCTAACTTCTCCAGACCACTAGACCCTTTCAGATACTCCCAACTCATCAGGAAATCCCTAACCCTTCAGGAGGCAGAATCCTCCTGGCCCTCAGGGACTTCCTCAATGTTTTCAGACTATTGGATCGGAGCCTCCTGCTCCAGTCCATATCCCAGAATCACCCGTGCCCCCAACCAGGGACACTTACCCCAGTTCTGTAACTTTCTCCCAGAGAGCTGGGTCCATTTTGGCTTTGGGGCATTAAAAACCTAGGAGGGGAAAAGAGGTCAGTCCTCTTCCAAGACCACCCCTTTACAGATTCTCCCACCCAGGTCAACATCGAGGCCTTTACCTGGGGTGGAAATGGGCCATCTCATTGTGGGATCATTCTTTGGATACTGTGTTCCAAAGACTTGTTTGCCTTCTTTATTGGAGAGGCATTTGGCCCAAAAGCCCACCTATGTCTACCAGAGTTGAGGAAAGGAACCAGGGCTTTACAGTCATGGTCTGAATCTACTCAGAGTTCTGGGGCTGGACTGGGCTCTTTCAGCTCAGCAAATAGCCTGTACTCTAATTTCCTGATTCCTGGGCTGAATTCTGGAACCTCCTTGTTGCTGTTGCCTGAGGGAGTGAGTACACTAAGTTGGGCTATCTCAGTACAACAAAGTACTTTGAAAATCTTCCACTGCTAAAATCCTCATGTTCTAAAATGGGCTATTGCAGTCCAAGAAGTCTATACTCCAGTTGATAATCTCCTATTCCCTTCATGGTTATGGGCAGGACTGAGCTATTTCTGTGCAAGCATTCTATAATATATAAAAATTTCAACCCTAAGAATCCAAAAGTCTGGAAGGGGCTATCTCAGCACAAAAGTCTGTGTTCTGTAGCTAACTTGTTCCTGGGACTCAAGTTGGAGTGGACTACTCCAGCACAGGGAGTACTTGTGCTCTGTAACTAAGGCTCTGGGGCTGCAAAGTGCTGCAGGGACTCTGAGCTTTGTAAATTCCCCAAACTTTGAGAACAGAATATGGACTGGGCCACCTAAGCATCTCTCATGCTCTAGGTAACCTTGTTTCTAAGACTCTGGGTCTATGCTGAGCTCTTTTAGCATAGGGAAGGCTTTACCCTGCAACATTCTGATTCCTGGGCTATCTCAGCACAGAGATCTGAACACTAAATTCTTCATTCCCCGGTCTCAAGGATCTGAACTGGGTTATCTCAGCTTATGTTTATGACTTCCTTTTTTTCTCTAAGCTAGCAGGATTGAGCTATCTTGGTATAGGGAGTATGAGCTTTGTAACTTGTTCCTGAGACTCTGGGTTGCACTGGGCTATTCCTGCAGGAGGAAGCTGATCTCAATAGCATTGTCATTTTAAAGGCTGGACTGGGCTATCTCAGTACAGGGAGACTAAGCTTCATAATAAACACCTCCTGTGTAGGAATCAATTTGGTTTCTTCTAAGCCTCCCAGAAAAATCTCTTTCTGATATTTCCTTGCAGATCCTGAGAAACAGGAAGGGTGGGGGATGGGTGCTGTGTGACACTCTCCTTTCTGCCAGGGTCTCTTCACTGCAGCCTTGGGGGTTCTCATACAGGGCCACGGGTTGGGGAGGGATATGGGAAGAAGGGGAAAACAGACCAGAGGGTCACTGGGGTCACCTGTCGAAGTAAATACTCCTCCTCTTCCTTGGAGATGAAGTCAGGGACATAGTAGATTACAGGTGGTGCCTAGGATAGAGAGACCCCCCCGGAAGCTGTGGCCTTTGACCCTTATCATCAAAGAGCACCCACTCCCTCCGAAGAAAGGCTCACGATGTCCTTAGACAGAGTAGGATCTAAAGTTGAGGAACCAATGCCCATTTGGGGTGAGGTTGGGGATAAGGCTGGACTGATGATAAGAATAAATTTGGAGGGAGGAGGCGGTCCCAACCCACAAACCCACTGACACCTGCCTATTCCACCCCTGCTCCCACCCTCTAGTCTCCACCTCCACCCTCTGCACCGCCAGTTCTGACAACCTGTTCCACTCTGAATGGTTCCAGGGCTGGGACCCTGACGTCCTGCTCCTCCATCGACACCAATTCCTTGCACCCAATCCTGTGGGGGAGGGAAGGGCACGCTGCAGTCACTAAGCCTTTCACCCCATCACAGGCCAGAACCTCACCTCAGCCCTCTTGCGAAACTCACTTGGTCTCTAAAACCTGAGTCCTCGGCATCTCTGAAGCTACAAAGCAAGTTCCCGGGCTCCCTGCCTGGACACAATGAGCACAAAATATTCCTCCAAAACTTCAAGGGCCCACCAAACCACACATTTGTCTTCAGGGGCAAATCCTGGAGCCCCTATTTCAATCTATGTTCTGGTCACTGGCCCCAAAGGACCTCACAGCACCTGGGTCAGACCAGCAGCTCTCTCACAAAAAACATGCTCTGACTTCACATAGGGAGCCTTTCTCAAAAAGACACATAGCCCCCAGGAGAGCATTCCAGAGCCCCTTTGAACACCTTAATTTGAGACCCCACTTCAGACCCGCAACCATGAGCCCGGCTTTCTAACGACACTCAGGGACCCCTTGGACCCTCGGGCGTCAAGTCCTCTCAAATCCCCATTCTGAGCACCCTTGAACCCCAAATCTGAGCCTCCTCAGACATGTCCACTCTCAGATTCCTCGGGTCCCCCGACTCTGCACCCCTTCAGATTTCTCTCGCGAGCATCTCCTCTTCGCTCCAGCATCCTGGGACCTTTAGCCCCAAGCCTGACTCCTCTCAAAGCGTCCCTCCCTGAAACCCTCACTCTGAGTCTCTTAGGGCTCCACGCTCTGAACCTCCTCGGACTTCCACTCTGAACTTCCCTGATCCCCACTCTCAGCCCTCTTCACACCCCTCTCTGCCCCTGGCCACCCCCGAAACTGACCGTCCACCAGTGTCCCTTCCAACTTCAACATCCCCCCCCATTCCCCTCCCAGCCACTTCCGTCCCATATTACTGACGCAAGTCCTCAGGCCAATGGGAACGCTCAGAGGCCTTAGGGCCCGTCCTCGGTCCAATCAGCGCTCCCACTCAGCGTTCGCCTCCATTCTAGCTCAGGGATAGGCTGCCCCTCATGGCCCCTGAGCCATTGGCGGGGGAAGGGGGCGGGCTTCATCTGGCACCCACCAATCGGAACTCCAGAACCGACCCCGTCCAACGGCGGAGGGGTTCCAGACAGGAGCGGCAGTCCTGACCGCCGCGGGAAGGACTCGAGGGGGCTTGCCGCAGGCTACGCCATCCTGTGCCCATGCTGCGGGGAGGCAAGACTGAAGGAGGGACTTCCTCTCTCACCCTGCTCCAGCAAAGGAACAAAGGCAGGGCCGAAACCCCCAAATAATGACCTGACACCGAAGGGCCATAGAAACGTCTTTATTGAAGAGGACAGGAGTCATGCTGAGTTTGGGGACATGCAGTGAAGGGGCAGTCGTGAGCTGTCATTGGTGGTCAGGGCCCCAGGTCCGCCCTGGACCTCTTGGGCCTTCAGGTTCTCCCTCCGGCTGTTGGTCTGGCCCAGGTGCTGTGAGGTCCTTTGGGGCCAGTGATTAGAACGTAGATTGAAATAGGGACTCCAGGATTTGGGATCCCTTCGGGGCCTCCCGTGTTAAAGATGGAGGCTTTAGGATTTGGGGTTCCCTTGGGACTTGGGCTCTTGGAATTTGGCTGTCTTGAGATCCACGGACTCGGGGCATTGAAGTCCTCTTGTTTCCAAGGATGGGAATTCCTGTTTGGGGTCTCCTGGTGCCTGTGAATAGGGCTTGAGGTGCCCCGGGAGCCTGGAATGCATATACTGACTGCAGTCTCCTCCATCCCAGGCACAAGGACCTCATCATTGGGTTTCTTGGGGGCTTGGGACTGGATTTTCAGATTTGGGATTCCCTGGGGATTTGGGGATTCCATGATTTGGGGTTCCCAGGAATTAGGGCCTTGGGTCTTCTAGGAGCTATAGGACTCGAGAGCACAGAGGAGTTTGGGATCCCCAGAGTCCCAGAATGGGGCCTCCAAATTTTGGGGTCCCCCAAAGGGGGAAGTCATTACTTAAAAAATAGAGAATTTTCTGGGAGCCCAGCCAGCACAGGGGCTGTGGGCTATGTGGGGTGGGCTTCATACAAGGCACTGGGGGTTTCTTGAGGGTGCAGAAGGTAGGAAGACTCAGGGGTCCTGTAATTAGCATTTCCAGGACTGTTTTGGTGTCTGTAAATTAGAGGTGACAGTGGGCTGGTTACGGTGGGTCTCTTCTTGAGGAGTAAAATAAAGGGTTTTTGTTGATGGAGGAAGTCTCTGATTGGGATGTTGGTGTAAGGGCTCCAGGGTGACCATGGGGTCACGACATCTCGAGGGGACTGATGTTAAACAGGGGATAGTGACATGAATATCTGTTACTCTGGAGGTATGACTTACGTTTATTTTCAAGAGGGCTTGGGGGGGTGGTCTTTGTTAATGGGGAGCTTCTGATCCAGTGATAAGTGACTCAAGAATGTTCTGTTGTGGAGCATTATATGGAGAGGGTCACCACATTTGGGGTGATGTGGAAATCTGTTAATTGGGAGGTCTGCTCTGAGGGGTTGGGGACAGGGACTAGCCTGAAGGTGCTACTCAGGGAATCTCTTTCTGGGTGACATGGGGTCTGTATTGGGGAGTTATTATGGGAGAATCTGTTAATAATGGGGCCTCAGTGATTGAGGGCTGGCTAATGGGGGTCTCTACTCTGGATGTGTTACTGGGAATCTCTAACTCAGGGTGATTTGGGGGCTCCTGTGTCAGGAGTTGCTAGTGGGGACTCTATGTCTCTTTGTCGGGTATCTGGGGCCTCTTAAGACTGCATCTCTGCCCTCAGCATCCAGGGAAACCAGCAGCAGAAGAGTAACCTGGAAAGGAGAACTGGGTTACACCCTGATTGATGTAGGGTGCAGGAACATCAACATCTTTCCCACCCACCCCCAGTTCCTCCTCCAGTGTTTGGGATTTGGCCTTTCTGGATTCTGCCTGCCTCTCTGGCTGTGCCCTTCTTAGGCTTATGTGGGTAGAGGTTGTTCTGCTTCCTTCATCTGAAGCCCTGAAGGTGAAAGTCACCAGAATTCAGTGTGGGGCCCTATATCCTAAAGATTGTTTCTGGGTATGTTTACTAGTCACAGGTTTTCCTGACCTCTCTTTCCAGCCCCAACCAGAGCTACCGACTTCTTTGTCCAAATGTCTTGTGGATGCCTCTCCCTGAACATTCTACAGGAGAGGGGACAGGGCTTGGCCACGCACCTGGAGATAGAGTTCTCTGATGCAATGTCCTTTGGGGTCCGGACTGTCGTGAAGGTGCGTTTGGGCTGCGTCACTGAAGAGGAGGGCAGGGTCTCAGGTGAGGGGATGACAGACCCACCTGTTTTCTCCTTGTCATTAATACCTATCCACGTCTCCAATACTTACCTCGACCCCACATTCCCAGTACCCATCTGGACCTCTTGTCAATAATACCCACCATGTCCCCTAATCACCACCGCTGTTCCCAATATCTGCTCAACCCCATGTTCCCAAGGAGCCTTGTCGTTAATGTCTTCATACCTTATATCGCCTATCCTCTTTGGGATCCTGTCTCATCACTTTCCTGGGCTCCATGTCCTCAAACACCGGAGACTGTCACCAGTATGTCCCTGAGAACCACGACCCTTCCCCCCATCCGCAGAACCATATTCCCCCCACACTCCACCCCTCAACTCACTTGTCACTTGGTGCACTTTTTTGGCTCCAACACTGTCTCCCGGGGGATCAGTGAATCCACCAATCCTGGGGAGACACAAGGAGTAGGAAAAGTCAGAGCCAGAGCAGGCCAGGGTCTGCCTGGGAGCTGAGCCCTAGGAGCCTATGAGGAAAGAGCTGGGTGTGAGGGCTATCCACACTGTCCTGCTGGTCCAGGAGGAAGAGACCATCTAGGGGGGACCAGGGCTCTGGGGGGTACCCTGGGTCATGGGTCGAAGTTTGGGCTCACCTCTGAATACGGGATGCTGGCGCAAAGACCCCATGCCGTGGGGGGCAGGTAAAGTACCGGACGCCGAAGACAGAGCCATCATGCTTGCCTGTGGGCTGGTCTAGCTCAATGCCATACCAGTAACCTGCGGTAGGAGGGTGTCAGGATGCCTCAAGGCCCTGTCTGTCCCCAGCCCAGAGTCCCCATCCTCACCTGGAGCAAAGTCTGTCTTCCCATAAAAGCGCACAATTCCCTGCTTCTGACCCGCAACCAGGACTTGGTCTCCAACCTCAGCCTTGGCCCCATCACGCTGCTGCAGGCTGCCCAGAGATGGGGATGATGGGGTCTTCTTCTTGCCTAAGGTAAAAGGGGGAAGGAGAGAGGGTGGGGCCCCAGAAAAGAATGCCAATTTTGGGGGCCCTATGCCACCTGGAAAGCCCCAGGGTAGAAACCTTGTTCTGGCTCCAGTCAGAGGGACTCCAGAGCCCTCCCCAGAATTGTTGGGGGTGGAGGGATTGGCTTGAAGGGAATCTGAATTCTAGATGCCAGAGAACTAGGAGGGGGCTTTAGACCTCAGCAGAAACTGAGTCACAAAACCTGGAAAACCCCCAAAATCTTTTCTCAAAGCTGAGACTACATTAGCCAAAGGAAAAACTGAATCAGAAGTCAGGAACCAAAAATTGTCCTTTTAAAATGAAGGGGAATTGAGTCTGAGAGTAAATCAAGTCACAAAAGCCAGGAACCCCATAGATTCTTCTCTAAAACTGGGGAAAACCTTTGGGCCTGAGGGGAAACTAAGTCACAGAAGGCAGGGAACCCACTAAAAACTAGCTGGAGCCAGTACTGAGTCAAAGGAGAAACTGAGTCACAGAAATCAGGAATTCAAAGCTTGCATTCTAAAACTGGAGTTTGGATCTGAGGAGAAACCGAGTCACAGAAGCTGAACTACCCACAGAACATCCCCAAGACCGGCTCTTCCCACCCCCAGAACTCCCCTCTCTGACCTTTGTGTTCCCTGCGGCCTTTGCCAGTGACACGAGAGAAGTCCATCCGGGGAGTGCGGGGTGTGGATGTAACAGAGGAAGGGGGTGCATCCACCGCCTTGGAGATCTTGGACACAGAGGCAAAGAGACCTGGGGGGACAGAGCCTGGGCTTGGTGTTGTCCAGGCCTCTGCCCTTAGCCCCTAGCACCTACTATCCAGTCAGCAGCACCTGAATTGCTAAGAGGACCTCCCATTCCCACCCCGTCAGGCCCCGGGTGGAACTGACCCTGCTTGGGAGGGCAGATGAAGTACCGGACACCCCCAACGCTGCCATCATTCTTGCCCTCGGGTTCGTCCAGCTCCACGCCCACCCACTGGCCGCTGGCGAACTCCGTGGTCCCGCAGAACCGCAGTGTGCCCGTCTGGGGAGACAAGAGAGGATATGGCTTGGGAAGGGGTCTTAGGAGGCCATGGTGGAACGCTGGCCCACAGGCAGCAATTTGGGCTTGACGAGGGAGCCCTGGGCTCAAATCTCAAATGAGACATCAGCACTTACTGACTAGATGATGTAATGTTTCTGTGCCTCAATTTGTTTATCTGTGAAGTGGTAATAGCAATCAAAACCACCTCAGAGGACTGCTATAGGACTGCCCTGTCCAGTATAGTGAATAGTGACTAGTCACATATGACAATTTAAACTAATTTAAAAATTCATTTCTGGATAGACATGGTGGCCAATGCCTTTAACCCTGGCACTTTGGGAGGCTGAGGCAGGACGCTTGCTTGAACCCATGAGTTTGAGGCCAGCATAAGCAACATATCAAGACCTCGTCTCTAAAATAAAATTTAAAAACTTAGCTAGGTGTGGTGATGCACACCTGTAGTCCCAGCTACTTGGGAGGCTGAAGTGGAAAGGTCACCTGAGCCTGGGCCATTGGGGCTGCAGTAAGTTGTGACTGTGACACCGTACTCTAGCCTAGATGACAGTAAGACTCCCAATCAAAAAAAAAAAAAAATCATCACTTTCTCAATCACACTAGCCGATTATCAAGTGCTCAATTCCCATGTGGCTTGTGGCTACTTTACTGGAAAGCACAGACAGAACCTTCTCACCAGCTCAGAAGGGTCTTTTGGACAGGCTGCCATGGAGAGATTAAGGTCCTCTGAATAGGCCCTGGTACTAAATAAGGGATCAGCCATCAGCCAGTGCTAGCTATTATTATAGTTACATCCACGAATGTAAATGTGAGATAGCAACCCACCTCACAGGGTGGTTGTCTGGTGGAAACTTTTTTTTTTTTGGAGTCAGAGTCTCACTCTGTCACCCAGGTTTGGAGTGCAGTGGCAGGCTCACGGCTACCACAGCCTTGAGCTGCTGGGTTCAGGCAATCCTTCCAGCTCAGCCTTCCAAGTAGCTGGAATTATAGGCATGCGCCACCATGCCTGGCTAATTTTTCTTTTTTACTGTAGAGATGAGGTCTCACCAAGTTGCCCAGGTTGGTCTTGAACCCTTGGACTCAGACAATCCTCTTACCTCTGCCTGCCAAAGAGCTGGGATCATAGGCATGAGCCACCGCACCCAGCTTGTAAACACTTTTAGTACAAGTAAAGTTACTTAGCTGCAGTGAACCTTTAGTGAGTGTGGCTATTATAATTTTGTGAGGCTCACTCACCTCTCCATGCTTCAGTTCCTTGTCTCTAAAATGAGCTATATAATAGTGCTGATTTTGCAGCACTGATGTGGGATTAGAACAGTGCCTAGCACACACTTAGTATGCACCGACTGTTCCAGAGGCCTTACAAATTTGAACTAATTTGGACCTAACATGTACTATTATTACCTCCACTTACAGATTAAGAAACTGATACCCAGAGATGTGAAATCATTAGTCCCAGGTCCCATACCTGGAAAGCAGGCAAAGCTGAGATTTGCCTGATTAATCCCTGAGCCTGAGCTCATAAACACTGTGCTATGCTCTTTCTCTGAGGGGCACTGATTGGTATTACATGTCTTTAGACATAGGGTTTCACCTGAAACCTCTTATAGTCCTCTTGGCTTTAACATGGATAGTCAGCACATCCTTCTTTCCAAATTGTCCAGGGCATTTGACTAGATTATCTATGGAAATCTTTCTAGATGGAGCTGATACATGCAAATTTTTTTTTTTTTTTTTTTTTGAGTTGAGGTCTCACTGTCATCCAGGCTGGGGTGCAATGGCACTATCATGGCTCACTGCAGCCTCAACTCTAATTTTCTGGGATCAGACAACTGTTCCACCTCAGCCTCCTGAGTAGCTGTGACTACAGGCATGCACCACCATGCCTGGCTAACTTATTTTTTGTAGAGATTGGGGTCTTGCTATATTATCCAGACTGGTCTTGAATTCCTGGGGCTCAAGCAATCCTTCTGCCTCAGCCTCCCAAAGTGCTAGGATTACAAGCGTGAGTCACTGCACCTGGCCAGCAAAACTCTTGATTAGGACTTTTATGGTTTCTCACTGTACAAGAAGCAAAATCCAAATTCCTTCCAGTGGTCTGCAGGTCTGGTGTAATCCAGCTTCTGCTGACCTCTCCACCTCACCCCCTTACCTCCCGATAACTCCCTCTTGTCACACTGCACCTTCCCACCTCTGGGTCTCTGTACCTGCTGCTTCCTCTGTTTCTGTATCTTTGCAAGATGCGCCTTTCCCATCTCCATTTGGACATCACTTCCTCAGAGAAGCTTCTCAGAACACTCTGGCTAAAACCACCCCTGCACTCAGCCAGGGATGATTACCTAAATCTAGGCATTTAATGGTGTTCACAGCCCTTGTTACCACCAGAAATGATCTAAACCATGGGCTTGCTTTACTGGCTCTCCTTCATTACAGCTGGAGCCCATGAGGGCAGGGCCGGGGCGGACACCACCCTCAAAGGACAGACTGGGTCCAGCACAGAGTCAGAGGGACACCAGGTAGATGAATGAGAGGTGGAATGCCGGCATGAATGACGATTCTCTCTGCCTTCTGGACCTTTACACCTGCTCCCTCACCTGACACCACTTTCTCTTCTTTTCTTCTGGCTCACTCCTCATCTTCAAGCTGGGTACAACCCCATCATACCCGTCATTGTGGCCTGTACTTTCCTGGTCAAAGTCCTGACCACTCAAAGAGTGGAGGTGGGGCCTGACTGGGGACCACAAGACCCCGGGGAGCCACAGGTGCACAGAGCTGTATTGATCATGCTGCTCGTGCAACCCCATTATAGCCATGATCGCTCAGGGCTGTCACTGTACGTTGATAGGTCCGTTTCTCCCCTGGACCAAGAGCTCAGCACAGGGTGAGACTCAAAGGCAGCACCCACTGTCAGATGAAATAAGTAAGGCGCTGTGCGAACTGGGAGGGTGGGCGGATGAAGGGGAGAGTCTGCACTCTGCCCACAAACCCAGTTTTGAGGGATGAGGGGGCTGAGTCCTACCTCCCACCCCACACTCCCCCAGTCCCTGACCTTCTGGCCATCCAGCAGCACGCGGTCTCCCAAGCGCAAGCCGAGTGCGCTGAGCATGAGATTGCCTGGGACGTTGTCATAGTTGGGTAGCGTGACCTTGGGGAGGGCGCAAGACAGTGGCACAGCCTCCTCCAGTAGCGTTCGCAGCTCCTTGGCCACCAGCGCAGCCTCTGCCTTGTCCAGGGACATGTCCATAGGATCTGGGACCACCTCCGCTGGCACCTGTCCTTTTCGATTCTGAGGGCCAATGGGAAGAGAGGAGTCAGGGACTCAGCAGCACGAGCCACACTCCTATGAGGGCCACGGCCCTAGCAGCCAGGGTCTGGGTGAAGTGCAGGTGGGATCAGGTCATACCCCGGGCCAAACGGGAAGAAGGGGCAGGGCCTGAAGGGGCAGACCACATACTCGGGAAGGCTGGGGATGTGTATCAAGTAACTGAGGGTAGGCCTGGGGTGGAGCCAGTAGGGAATGAGGGCCACACTTCAGTGCTATAGTCACACTCTCAGGGAGGCAACCTTCGAGACCCCGAGCCTGTGATGGGGCCTTGTGGGGGGATGAACACTGAGAGTGGGCTCCTGGGGTCAGGGTCAGGGGTCAAACTCTGGGTCAATGGGGAATGAGGAAAGGTAGGGTCTCAGGGGCACAAGATATCCACGCCTGGGTCGCTGCCAAGTAACTGGTATTGGGGGTGGGATCTGGTAAGGATGAGTTGGGGGCCCAGCCGTCTCCTTCACACAGGGCCTAACTCTGTTTTCCTCATGATCTTGAACGGTTGTCTACACATTGTCATGGGGTCAGACAGGATTGGAATAGATGATATTCCTTGCTGGACAACCCTGGGTAAACCCCTTAATCTCCCTGCCTCAGTTTCCCCATTGTAAAACAGGGCTTGTAATAGGCTTCACCTGACATATAATGAACACTAAGTAAATTTCTGCTACTACTCCATTTGTTGAATATACAGATAGTATCTGTAACGTTTGGGAGTCCCCCCTCTGCAGGGCCCCGCTGGAGGGAGGCGGATGGGGGCTGGGCCAGGGTGGCAGTACCCTCAGCGCTGGGTTGGCACCATGCTCCAGCAAACACTTGGCAGCGCCCAGGCACAGGTTGGAGGCAGCAATGTGCAGCGCTGAGCCGTGGTTGAAGTCACTGCACGTGGAGTTCACCACTGGAAGTGGGCGAGACCAGGGTCCCTGATGAGTGCCCGAGGGACACTAGCCCTCCCTGCCTCCCAGTTCCTCTTAACCTGTGGGCCCCAGAGCCTCTAATGCAGCCCCGCCCCCACCAGAGCCACACCCTCACTTCCTGACCACGCCCTCCCCACCCAGGCCCCGCCCCTCTCTGGGGCTGTGAGTTCCACTGAGCCCCGTCTCCTATGCCTCCCGCTTCCAGCCTCGGATCCCAGCGCCCTCCCCCCTTCCGGCCAGGTCTCGGTTGGGCCCCATCACTCCACTTCCCTCATCCAGGTGTTGGCCCGACTCTGGGGCGTGCTCCTCCCTCCGGTGGGTCCCGCCCCCTCCCGGCCCAGGCCCTCCTCACCGCGCGGCCTCGCGCCTTTCAGCAGAACGCGCACGAGGTCGGGCACGTCGAAATAGGCCGCGTAGTGAAGCGCGTTCATGTTGGTCCAGCGGCTGCGCAGG
>NW_007260083.1:125201-126544 GCF_000164805.1 Carlito syrichta
GAGGCGCACGGCCGCCGCGGGGTCCCCTGCGCGACAGCTCTGTCAGCTGGGAACATGCACTCCAGAGCATGGGCCCAGTGCATGGGGAGAGCCCTGGCCTTAGGAGCCGAATGTACTTTGGGAGGTTGGGCTGCAGGTTCCAGATGGGGCCTGAGTTCTGGGTGGCTTTGAGGGTGTCAGCTGTGGGGGGCTAGACTTTGGGGCCGAGGGCCTGGGGGTCAGGGTCCTTACCGACTCCGTGGGCCCCAGCCTTGCATGCATAATGGAGCAGTGTCATGTCAGTCAGCCCGTCACGATCATTCACATGGCAGCCTCGACGCAGAATCTGTAACAGGAGATAAGGAGGGTTACCCAAACTTGTGGAGGACCACTCTCCCTCCCTCCCTGGCCTTCCCGGTGTCCTTACTTCATTGCCGATGACATCTATCTTGTGCTGGACTTGGGGCACCCACTGGCGCACAATGGCAAACAGCTCTGGGATGGTGGTCTGCGGGTCAAACAGAATCTCCTGGCACGCCGGGTCATTGGGGTCGAAGAAGGTGAAGGCTGGGGTGGCAAGAGGTCAAGGTCACCTTAGGCAAACTGATCCCCTCCTTCCATCCTGAGGCAGGAAGGCTCTCGGTCTTTGCCTTAAGAGCCTCTGGCGGGGCTCAGTGGCTCAGCCTGTAATTCCGCGCCTTGGGAGGCTGAGGTGAGTGGATTGCCTGAGCCCGCGGGTTCGAGACCTGCCTGAGCAACTTGGCGAGACCTCATCTCTACAATAAATCAAAAATTAGCCGGGCGTGGTAGCATGTGCCTGTAGTTCCAGCTACTTGGAGGGCTGAGGCGGAAGGATTGCTGGGAGCCCAGCAGGTCGAGGCTGCGGTGTCCGGGAGCGGCCACTGCACTCCAGTCTGGGCGGCAGAGTGAGACTCCAACTCAAAAAAAACAAACAAACAAACAAAAAAAAGAGCCTCTAATGCAGGTTCTCAAACTGGTGGCACAGGGGCCACAGTCAACCCACAGGAATTTTCTGGGTGGCCAGCACCAGGTTTCAAACTCAAGAGGTTTCCCATAAACCTCATAAAAATCTGGATGCCGGCCAGGTGCGGTGGCTCATGCCTATAATCCCAGCATTTTGGGAGGCTAAGATGAGAGGACTGCCTGAGCCCACGGACTCAAGACCAGTCTGGGCAACTTGGCGAGACCTCATCTCTATAGTAAATCAAAAAATTAGCTGGGTGTGGTGGCGCGTGTCTGTAGTCCCAGCTACCTGGAAGGCTACAGTGGAAGGATCACCTGAGCCCAGCAGGTCGAGGCTGCAGTGGCCGTGAGCATGCCACTGCCCTCCAGTCTGGGTGACA
>NW_007260083.1:127133-127714 GCF_000164805.1 Carlito syrichta
AAAAAAAAAAAAAAAAAGAATTTACAGTCCTCAAACGTCACCTCCTCAGAGAAGCCTTTCCACACCACTCTGTCTAAATCAGCACCCTGCCCTTCTCCATCTCCTACCCTATTTTAATTTTTTATCATAGCACATATCACTATTTAACGTAATGCATTTATGCCTTCTCGTCCCTTCTCCTTCCTTTTTTTCCTCTCTTTCTCCCTCTTTATTTTCTCTCTTTCTTACTTGTTACCCTCACTAGGATGTGAACACCATGTTTCCATTCTGCCTTATTCACTCCCTTATCTCCAAGGCGAGGCGCAGCACCTAGCATACAGTACGTGCTCAGTAAATCTCTGTTGAATTTCTTTCTTTTTTTTTTTAGATTGGAAAATATAGTTTATTTAGGAAGTCAATTAGAGAGAAGAGAGGGGAGATTCCTCCCCAAAGTAGGTGAGGGGCCAAAGCCTAGGAAAACATGGCCTGGCCATAATTCAAAGAACACATGGCCAGACCATAGCTTAGCAAGGCAATGGCAAATGGAGAGAGAGAGAGAGAGAGAGACAGAGAGAGAGAGAGAGAGAGAGAGAGAGAGAGAG
>NW_007260083.1:127734-128632 GCF_000164805.1 Carlito syrichta
GAGACTCTGACTCAAAAAAAAAAAAAATCTGGATGCCCAGGGTGTCCTGAAAAATTGGAAGGTCAGGCAATTCCCATTCAGCAGCAAA
Source organism: Carlito syrichta (assembly GCF_000164805.1). Lineage (NCBI taxonomy): Eukaryota > Metazoa > Chordata > Mammalia > Primates > Tarsiidae > Carlito > Carlito syrichta. The sequence continues at coordinate 127,823 of NW_007260083.1, forward strand.
CTCCATCCCGGAAACAAGAGTGTGGTAGGGAGTGTAGGATCGTGGAGGAAGGCTGTGTGTCCGAGGGGCTGCTACTGCTCTCACTCACTGCTGCCCTGTCAGAGTGTGAGCAGTTTGGCCAAATCTCCAGAGTAAAAACACATAAATAAGAAAGCCGGAAGTCCTTGTTTTTAATAAAACGCTCCCCAAATTTCCAAATAAAATGCAGTTTACATAAAATGAATCCATGAGCAGGATCCAACCTGTGGCCAGGCAGGCGCGTACCCAGAGGCACTTCTGTCTCCTCCCAGGAGACTCTGAAGAGTGTCCCTCCCTGTGGCAACAGCAGCACCCAGCACAGGGCCCGGTATGTGGCAGAAACTCAGAGGGTGTTGAATGAGTGAGCAAATGAATGGTGAGATTATATCCAGCCCAGGAAGTGCCTCACAGAAGGTGTCTCCAGGAATCAGCTTGTATGCTCCTCTCGAAACCCCAGTCACATCGCCCTCCTTGGCTCAGAACCCGCCCCTGGCTCCCATCCCACTTGGAGTACAGACCAAAGTGTTGACTGCAGCCCACAAGGCCCTGCACATCTGGCCCCTTGCTCCTCTGCCTTCCTCCTCACTCATTCTCTTCTGTTCCTCCAATGTGCCAGGCAAATTCCTGTCTCATGTGCTTTGCACTTAACTATTTTTCCCACCTGGGACAGTCTTCCCTCAGATCTTCAGAAGAATTTACAGCCCTCAGCCAGGCTCAGTGGCTCAGCCTGTAATCCTGAGCCTTTGGGAGGCTGAGGTGAGTGGATTGCCTGAGCCCACGGGTTCGAGACCC
>NW_007260083.1:129453-132155 GCF_000164805.1 Carlito syrichta
AAATGGAGAGAGAGAGAGAGAGAGAGACAGAGAGAGAGAGAGAGAGAGAGAGAGAGAATGAGAATGACTCTGTTGAATTAATGTGCAAATTTAACAAGCAAACACACAATTTTCTCTCTAAGTTCTTAGCCTCCTCTGTCCTACAGCACATTTCCAGATTCCCTCACATTCTATGACCAAATCCTCTCCTGTTTTACAAGCAGAATTCCTTGGGGAGCCCAGCCTAGACACTCTGACACCACAGAGCCACAGACCCCAGCCATATCCAGCTGCATTTCCAAAGGAGATTTTCCAGTTTCCTGAGGGAGCACCCCCACACACACACACCTCAGACCCCCCGATAATTTTCCTATTTTTCTATCAGACTGAAGTCAACTTGTAGTCTCTCTGATCTACCTTTAATGGGCGACATATCCACAGATGCCATCTCTGCTGCCCTATCCTGGCAACACCCCCCAACTCTCTGAACCTAGTGCCTGGTTTTTGAGCCTTACAGCTGCTGGGGGTTTCCAGTAGTGTCTTCTAAAATTCCCCTCCTACATGCAACTCTGGTTGCACTCCATCCCTCTCTACCTAGTAGCCAGAGACAGCTTTAAAGCTATAAATCAGACCTGCCATTCTTCTGCTTTGAGCCCAGGAGTTTGAGACCAGCCTAGGCAACATAGCAAGACCTTATCTCTACAAAAATTTTAAAATTAGCTGGGTGTGGAGGTGCACACCTGTAGTCCCTGCTACTCGGGAGGCTGAAGAGGAAGGATAGCCTGAGTCCAGGAGGCTCAGGCGCTGTGAGCCATGATCGTGTCACTGCATTCCAGTCTAGGCAACAGAATGAGACCCCAACTCAGAACAAAGCAAAACAAATAAAAAACCCTCACCCAAACTGCTTTCCCCCATCACACTCAGACCATATCCAAAGTTCTCACTGTGACCTTTAAGGCCCTTCTAGATCTGGCCTATGCCGACCTCTCACCTCAACTCTGATCACTTTCTAAATGCAGCCCCATGGCCTTTTAGTTCCAAGCCCCATTCTGCCTCAGGGTCTTTGCACTTGCTGCTCTCGACCTGGAGCGCTCTTTCTCCAGTCCTCCAATGGCTGACACCTCCTCTGCTTTGGGTCTCAGCCTAAATGTCACCTTGTCAGAAAGGCCTGCCCTGACTACTGTGTCTCACTCAAGTAGATGTCCCTTCGTCATTATCTATTATATCTCTACTTTTATTTCTTTCATAGCACTCATGACGATCTGAACTTATCTGATTTATTCATCTGTTCACCTATTTAGTCTCTCCTGAGAGCGGGGATCATACCCGGATCACTCATCATTAAATCCCCATCGCCCAGCATAATGGTCATCACAGAGTAGTGGCACTTGATAAATACTACTTGGTAAATGATTAGACATTTTTGGTTTCCCCAAGAGGCCACCCTCTCAGCTCCACACCCTCCTCCATCAGATCCTTTACACAGTGGTTACCTCTCCTGGAACCCACTTCCCCCAACCCTTCTCTTGATCAACCCCTGTTCACCCTCTGGTCTCCTTCAAATGTAACCTCCTCAGGGAAACCATGTCTTAAAAACTCTTGGTTTTGCAGCAGCTTGTTCTTGGTAAACACGATTCTCATCTTGTTGTAATTATATATTTATGTTACAGTCTATTTTCTTCTTTACTTTTTGCGTGTGAACCACTGCTTAAATTACATTATATTTTTATACTGGTTTGTGTGGTTGTTATTGAGGCCTGTGAGTTCTCTCAGGGCAAAGACTGGGTCTGTCTTGCTTCCTGCTGTGGCCCCACCTCCTAGCACAGAGCCAGATCCACAGTGGATTTCAATAAGTGTTTGTTGAATGACTAAATGATTGAATCATGAATAAGACTAGGATTATTAAAATTCCATTCTCTGATGCATAAATGAATGAATGAAGGGGGGCTCTGCAGCTAAGACTCTTTGGACCACCTTCAAATCCCCCAGAATTCCCCTACCATCACCACCAGCAAAGCTCAGCCCACCCTCCGCGGCCACCCAAGGCTCCAGGTCAGATTCCAGGGTGGGGACAGTGGTTACCGTAGTCCTTAGGGAGGGGGGCAGGTGCTGAGGGGTGCACAACAGGCTTCTGCCGGCGTTCCTGGGTGGGGCTGGGGGCCTCAGGGACCGGCTCATCCTCTTCCTCCTCTTCTTCCTCCTCCCCTCGGGGCGGTGGGGCCATGGGGGCAGGATCCGTCTTAGTCATGGTCCTCGGTGGCCCTCGGGGGGCGGCTGCAGAGCTGGGGCGGCCTTCGGGCAAATCCTGGAGGCAGAGGTCAGCTGGAGAGGGTGCCCCACACGCTCCCGCGTCCGAGCCCCTCGAAGCTCCCGGGGCCCCGGGTGGCCTCCCCGCAACTGGATCTTGGGCAACCGCAGGGTCCCCGTTACCCATCAGAAGGCTTCGGTCCGCGCGCCCAGCGCCTGCCACCTCCCCCAGGCCCAGCCCCCCATTCTTCGCCTCCAGCGTCAAGCCCCTCGGTCGCGGCCGCCCCCTCCCCGGGTTTGTTTATCTCGGGATGCAGGATGCTTCGCCCCTCCCCTTCCCCGCGGGCCTCCCCTCGCCCCATCCTACCTCAGGTGGACGCGGCTGGGGACCGACGCCGAGGCTGGGGAGGCCGCGGGAGAAATGGGGTGTCGGTGGCGGGGGCCGCGACGGGGGAGGAGGGAGACAGAGAAGGGGA
>NW_007260083.1:132302-172898 GCF_000164805.1 Carlito syrichta
AGGCGCTTGAGCGGCTGCTGGCGAAGATGCAGGGGCTGGAGGCAGCGGCGGAAGCGGGTAGACGCTCGCGGCAGGGAGAGGAAGGAGGGAGAAGGCCCTGAGACTCGGATGCAGGAAAGCGATGGAGCAGACGCCAGGGCAGGCGGGGAGGGACGGGAAAGCAGGCCCCGTGGTCCACCCAGCCCCGCTGTGACAGAGCCTTGCCAGGCCGGTTAGGGCAGTGGGCTCAGGGCGTGGTGACGGTGCCCTCTCTCTCTCTAGGACCTGAGACCTGGCCCCTTCTTCATGCTCAGCCCTCTAAGGTGTCTCCGAGGGCCGATTTTGCGAAGGCTCTCCGGATCGTCATCATTGCTTGTCATCGAACCGTGCTCACACACTTGCTCAGTCCCAGAGAGGTTAAGCCACTTGCCCAAAGGTCCAAAAGTGTCCTGCACTTGGGCTCAACTTTGAAATCAGGCAGTCTGTAGAGTCTGATTCTTACTCGCCATGCTACCTGGCTGTAGCAGTGTTTGGGGCGAGATCTGCCCCTGGACCCTCCAACTCTCAGAACCTGTGTCTTCCACAGGAGGACCTGGCTCCATCGCCTTGCTTGACCTCACATGGCTGTTTCGCCTGCTCTGCCCCAAATCATCCTAGCCTGAACAGGGCCAGTGCCTTCCACCTTCTGGCAGGCCCGAGGCTCCATCTCCAAAACGTTCCTGGAATTTCATTCCCCACCCCCGCACCTCATCCCGGTCCATCCTTCATCTTGTCCCACCTGGACTATGGCCTCAGCCTCTTCCTTTTGCTCCTCGCCCTTCTGCTCCCTACTCGCAGCCACAGGGACCACATAACATCCACTGCATCAGAGCCCTCAGTTCTGAGGCGCCTGCTTGCTGCCCCTCACCCCAGGTCGAAGCCAAGGCTCTCAGCCACAGCCCACAAGGCCCGACGTGAACTTGTGCCTGCCATCCCTCCAGTCTCGCCTCCTCCCTCTCCCCTTTGTCCACTCCACTCCAGTCACACTGGCCGCCTTGCACTTCCTTACCCAGGACCTCTGCACTGGCTGTTTCTACTGCCAGGGATGCTTTTCCCCCAGACACCTGCATACTTCCCTCTGCCCTCTTTTTAGGCTATTAATTACTGCTGCCCTCTTCATCTCTGCTTTCCCTAAAATTGGACCCTAGCCCCATCCCCACTATTATAGTTTTCTCCACAGCAACACTGCTCTCCTCAGTCTGACACATGCTGGATGTCAGACCCCCTGCAGGAGCTATTCTTGCCTTGGAACACTGGCCCAAGGTGCCCTGCAGGCCAGCTCCTCATCATCTGGGTCTGCTAAAATGTCACCTTAGAGAGCCCTCCCCTCACCTCCAATTACATTTTAATTCAGGCTTTGTAGAACTTATCACAGTCTGAAATTATCTTGTTTATTAGTTTCCTAGTTCACCTTTTACTCAAGTAGAATGTAAGCACCATTCAGCACCAGGCTTGTCAAAAGGCATAAGGGGCTCTTCAGAACCAAGCACCACTCTCCCCAGACAAGTCTCATTCTGCTCTGATGGTGTTTTACTGACTTAAGTTGGAGATGGCAGAGGCCTGACACCCAGGGGAATGGGGGCCGATGGGGACTTGGGCCCAGATCACCCCCAAGGTTCAAGGGGTCCCTAAGAAGCGGGTGACGGAACCCTTGAGGGAGGCACTGCTACTTCCCAGGCATGGATGGCAGGGCTGGGCCAAGCCCATGTGTAACGAGTCTCTCTTCTTCCATCTTCTGTCTTCTGTTCCTCAACATTGTCTGTTCGGATCCTCATGCACTGGAGGTTCCAGTATCCAGGAGCTCAGGCTTGGCATCCACTGTAGGAGGTGCAGGGCCTTGGGAAAGGACCACAGCTACGTCCAGCCCTCCACAGATGATGGTGAAGGTTTGGGATTCTTCAGGTCCAGAGAGCTGGGCCATCCCAGGCGAAGAAATGGTAGAGAAGGAAAACACAAGGGAGCAAGAGGAGAGAAAGACAGACAGAAATAGTGAGCAACAGGGAGGGAGGGTTGTCAGAAAGCAGAGTAGTGTGGGCAGAGATATGGGGAGACAGGGAAGTACACGTGAGAGCCAGAGAGACATTCCTGGGAGAGGAAAGAAGGGGAAAGAGGGAGAAACAGAAAGACAGACGTGGGGAACAGAAGAGATGTGGGGGACACAGATGCAGTGGAGGCTGATGTGGAAACAGGTGGGACAATAGAGAAATGGGGGGGACAACAATGTGGAGACGAGAGGAGGTTGCAAGATGGGATGGATGAGGAGGAGGCAGGGACCGGATGGGGAGAGGAGGCAGATAGAGACATGTCAGCCCACGGGGTCTGTCAGGCTCCATGAAGAGCCCCAAGCCTGAGTCTGAGCACTGTCCCTGTCTGACTGGCCTTCTGCGCCCCCATCTTAGAGCTCCCAAAGGCAGCCACATTGTAGCTCCAGCTGAGTGCTATTACCCGGGGGTATGAACCCAGTGCTGCTAGATCTGCTGAGCCTTCAAGAAAGCCAGAGATTATTTTAAAGCACTGGTTTTTTTGGTTTGTTTGTTTTTAGAGACAGGATCTTACTCTGTCGCCCACGCTGGAGTACGGTGGCACAATCATAGCTCACTGAGGCCTCAAACTCCTGGGCTCACCCAATCCTCCCGTCTCAGTCTCCAGAGTAATTGGGACTACAAGCATATGCCACCATCCTCAGCTAATTTTATTTCTTGTAGAGAAAAGGTCTCACTATGTTGCCCAGGCTGGACTTAACTCCTTGCCTCAAGCCATCCTTCTGCCTTGGCCTCTCAAAGTGCTCAGACTACAGACTGCGACTGAGCTGCCACGCCTGATCTAAAGCACTGCTTAGGCCAATCATATCATATCTGTAGCCCATGTCCAAAGCACTGGCTGTCGATTTGAGACACCCTAACTACAGAGGTACTACGGAGGCTCCTTCTGAACTCCGAGTCTAGCATCCATAACTCTGCCTGGATACCTCTCTCATCCAGGTAAGGCTCTGAGAGCCATGGGTTCTAGGCTGGGGACCTCAAGCTTGGCCCTGGGGTTTTAAGCAGGAGAAAGGCTTGGTCAAACTTTGAATTTCACAAGCATGTTGCTCCTCCTTCAACCCCCCTATACACACACACACACACACACACACACACACACAAATCCCGCAATAAAGTACAGGGGCAAAAGGGCTTTCAATGGGGGGCCTAGGAGCCACTGGTACTGTACATGCAAGCTCTACAGTGGCCAGGCAGGGAGCTCTCCAAGAAGGGAGCACAGGCTCCTCTGAAGCCAGACTCTTGGTTCTGGATCCAGGCTCTGCAGCTTATCGGCTGCCTGCCTTTGGGCTGGTTACTGGACTGCTCGGTCTTCCCATCTGGAAAATGGGGACAATAGCAGTATCAAGATCACAGTGAGCTGAAAACTGGCCTCAACTCTGTGGCACAGAGTAAGAGCTACTCAAATATAAATATTAGTAAGTGGTGTCACCATGACTCAGCCTCCACCAGTAGCTGCTTAGTGCTGCCAGACTCAATTTTTTCAAGAAAAGCCAGAAATTTGGAAACATGGGTGAAATGTCCTGATTTTTAATATCGGATCCTAGTTTGAACAAAAACACACTGTGGGCTAGGCATGCTGCCCACGGGGCTGCCAGCTGGGCCGCCCCTCGGAGCCGGCACAGCTCTCACCACATGCTGCAGACCCCGTGCCCGTGCCAGCAGCCTCTCCCTGCGCAGCTGCTGTGCCAGCTGTTCCAGAGCCTGCAGTTGCGCCTGGTGCCGCTTCTGGCGTCGCTGTAGCCTCTGCACTCGCCGCTGCAGCACTCCCAGCGCTGCACCCAGCCTGGCCCGGGCCTGCAAGGCTGGGACTTCAGGCCGCGGCCGCTCAGGAGCAGGCGGAGGGGGAAGAGGGGTCAGAAGGAAAGTGGCTGCAGTCGTGGGGCTCCCCGAGGCAGGACCCAGCACCACTAGGTGCACTGGGCCAGAGGCTGCGATGGCGGGGCCCGGAGTCAGGGTTGTGGCTGCCTGTGGAGGAGGCGGCGCAACTGGCTTGTCTGCACCTTGGATACTCCGCTGGCTCTGGAAGACAAGGCATAGGGTGGGGACATCAGGGCCCGACTCCATGGGGGACTTCCTCAGGAGGTAGGGGTTGGAGGGCCAGTCTCCAAGGAGAACCTCCCTCAGGTAAGGCCAGACTTCAGGGAGGAACTTCTGTCAGGAAGGGAGGGCTGCGAGTCAGACTCAAGGAGGGACTTCCCTTAGGAAGGGACAGCTGGGAGATTAGACTCTAGCAGTGTGACATCCCAGAGCTCACCTTGGTGGGTGGCACCCGGGAGAAGATGGAGGGTACCGCGTCAGGTCGCAGGTAACGCACACCCCAGCGCCACTGGAAGCAGGAGGGCGTGAAGTGCTCACTGCACAAGTGCTGGTGGCAGCTGGGCACCCAGTGCTCACGACCCATGTGCCGCAGCCAGGCCTGCAACCGGGGACCATCCTTCAGTGGGAACCTGCATAGGGGGCAATATGGCTGAGTCAGTGCTGTCAGGTCCAGACCATTCCTCCCTGAGGATACCCATACAGGGCGGGGGGGTCCTTGGGTTCCAAGCCTGTGTCTCCCCGGCCTCCCGCCTAAACTCTACCTCATACACACAGCCCTCTCTTCGGCTCCACCTTTTAAACATCCAGCTTCAGCCCACCTCTCCCACTTCCACTGCCCCTCCTATTCAGCCTTTTTCCTCTCCAGGCTGGGCTTTGGCAGCAGCCTTCTTCCAGGCTTCTCTGCCCACAAGCCCCTCCAACCCCAATCTGTTTCTCTGCATGAACCCAAAGGAGCGGTTAATAACATCGGACATCTACAGTATGGAAGATCATACACTCAAGTAAGTGTTTCTTCCATAACCAAGTAACATAGGGAGTAGGGTTATAAATTAAGAAAGATTTTAAAAACGTCAACCCAAAAGCAGGTCGTGGGCTTTGTCTGCAACAAACCATTCAGTAAAAAGACATTTTAGAACAACTGGGGAGAACTGAACCATGAACTGGGTACTAGATAACTGTTAAGATATTAATTTTGCTAGGTGTGATAACTGTATTAGTTTATGCTTCTAAAATAGTCTTCTGGCTGGGCGCAGTGGCTCAGTCTGTAATACCAGCACTTTCGGAGGCCGAGGCAAGAGGATTGCCTGAGTCTGGGGCTTTGAGACCAGCCTGGGCAGCTTGGTGAGACCTCGTCTCTACAATAAATCAAAAAATTAGTCAGGAATGGTGGTGCATGCCTATAGTTCCAGCTACTTGGAAGGCTGAGGCAGAAGGATCACCTGAGCCAAGCAGGTCAAGGCTGCGGTGGCTGTGAGTGTGCCACTGCATTCCAGCCCGGGCGACAAAGAGTGAGACTCCAACTCAAAAAAAAAAAAAAGTCTTCTGTTAGAAAGCCATTCTGAAATATCCAATGCCTAGATTTACTTTAAAATACTGCAGGACAAAAAACTTAAGAGCTGTAGATGGGGCAGTGACAAAGATTGCTGAAGTGCTGGAGAAACTAAATGACAGATACGTGAAGATTCATTAAACAACTATTTTTTTTATTTTTATTTTTAGTTGGAGTCTCACTCTGTCGCCCAGGCTGGAGTGCAGTGGCACACTCATAGCCACCACAGCCTCTACCTGCTGGGTTCAGGTATCCTTCCACCTCAGCCTTCCGAGTATCTGCAAGTACAGGCATAAGCCACCACACATGGCTTTTTTTTTTTAATTTTTTTTTAATTGTAGAGACGAGGTCTCGCCAAGCTGCCCAGGCTGATCTCGAACCCCTGAACTCAGGCAATCCTTTCACCTCAGTCTCCCAAAGTGCTGGGATTATAGGCTTGAGCCACTGTGCCCAGCTAAACAACTCTATTTTTTGCATATATTTGAAAACACCTGTTAACAAGTTTGTAAACAACTCAACAACAGCAATTAAAAAAAAAAACCTGGTTCAAAAATAGGCAAAGGACTCGAATAGATATTTCTCCAAAGATGATAATACAAATGGCCAACAAGTATAGGAAAAGATGTTCGGTATCTCTAATCAAATCCACAATAAAATATTACCTCACAAACATCAGAATGGTGATTATTTAAAAAAAAAAAAAAAAAGAAAAAAAAAGGCCAGGCGCAGGGGCACAAACCTATAATCCCAGCACTTTGGGAGGCTGAGGCAAGAGGATGGACTGAGCTCAGGGGTTCAAGACCAGCCTGCTCAATTTGGTGAGACCTTGTCTCTACAATAAATCAAAAAGTAAGTTGGGCATGATAGCACACGCCAGTAGTTGCAGCTACTTGGAAGGCTGAGGGGGAAGGATCACCTGAACACAGCTGGTCGAGGCTGCGGTGGCCTTGAGCGTGCCACTATACTCCTGCCTGGGTGACAGAGTGAGACTCCAACTCAAAAACAAAAACAAACCAGGCTCGGTGGCTCAGCCTGTAATCCCAGCGCCTTTGGGAGGCTGAGGTGAGTGGATTGCCTGAGCCCGCGGGTTCGAGACCCGCCTGGGCAGCGAGACCTCATCTCTACAATAAATCAAAAAATCAGCCGGGCGTGGTAGCGCGTGCCTGTGATTCCGGCTACTCGGAAGGCTGAGGCGGAAGGATCGGCGGAGCCCAGCAGGTCGAGGCTGCGGGGGCCGGGAGCGGCCACTGCACTCCAGTCTGGGCAACAGAGTCAGACTCCAACTCAAACCAAAACAAAACAAAAACAAAAAAACAAAAAACGAAATAACAGTGTGCAGTGTGTGAAAGAATATGAAGAAATGAACCCGGGTGTACTGCTGGGAATGTAAAATGGTACAGCCGCTATGGAAAACATGACAGTCCCTCAAAAACTGAAAAATAGAATTACCACATGATCCAGCAATTTCACTTATGCATATATACCCCCAAGAATTGAAAGCAGGGTCTTGCTGAGATATTTGCACACCCTGGTTCACAGCAGAATAATTCACAACAGCCAAAGGGTGGAGGTATCCATTGGCAGATAAATGGATAATCAAAATGTGGCACAGACAGACAATGGAATTTTATTTTGTTTTGTTTTGTTTGTTTGTTTTTGGGTTTTTTTTGAGTTGGAGTCTCACTCTGTCGCCCAGACTGGAGTGCAGTGGCCGCTCCCGGCCACCGCAGCCTCGACCTGCTGGGCTCCGGCGATCCTTCCCCCTCAGCCTTCCAAGTAGCCAGAATTACAGGCATGTGCTTCCACGCCCGGCTGATTTTTTGATTTATTGTAGAGATGAGGTCTTGCCAAGTTGCCCGGGCGGGTCTCAAACCCGCCGACTCAGGCAATTCACTCATCTCAGCCTCCCAAGGCACGGGATTACAGGCTGAGCCACCGAGCCCGGCTGCTATTTTGTTCTAAAAAGGAAAGAAATTCTGACACATGCAACAACATGGATGAACCTTGGGGGACATTATGGTAAGTGAAATAAGCCTGTCACAAAGACACAAATACTGATTCCACTGACACAATGTACTTAGAGAAGTCAAATTCATAAAACATACGATGACGATGACGGTTGCCACGAGTGAGGGAGAAGGGGAAATAGGGAATTGTTCAGTGGGGACAGAGTTTCTGTTTTACAAGATGAAAAGTTCTGGAGATGGAGACTGGGTGTACAACAGTGTGAATATACTTGACAGTGTCCTGCTACCGAATCATACACTAAAAGATAGTTAAGATGGTAGATTTCATATTATTGTAATTTACCCCAATTTAAGATTTTTTTTTTTTTTTTTTGGAGTTGGAGTCTCACTTTGTCGCCCAGGCTAGAATGTAGTGGCACACTCACAGTCACCGCAACCTCAACCTGTTGGGTTCAAGGTGATCCTTCTGCCTCAGCCTTCCAAGTAGCTGGAACTATCAGTGCGTGCCACCACGCCCAGCTAATTTTTTAATTTACTATAGAGATGAAGTCTTGCCAAGTTGCCCAGGCTCAAACCTCTGAGCTCAGGCAATCCTCTCACCTCTGCCTTCCAAAGTGCTGGAATTACAGGTGTGAGTCACTGTGTCCAGCTGAAAATAAGATTTTTTAAAAGTTTTTTTTAATGAATTAAATAAAAGCTTTCTCAGTGGGAGTGGGTGGGGACTGCCTGATGAGGCACCCTTTAAAGGGAAACCACTGCTCCTATCTGTTTCCTGGTGTCACTTGTCCCCAACATCAGTTCTTGCCCTTGTAAACAGTAATACACTCTATTTAGACCTTGGGCTCAAGGCTATCCACAATAAAGATCTCATTTTCCAACCTCATTTGTATCCAGGAGTGGCCACATGATCAAGTTCTGGTCAGTGTATCCTGTAGCAGCTGACAGTAATTATGAGACATTCAAATGTTTATTTTAAGCTGTTAAATTTTGGGATAGTTTGTTATATAGCATTAGGTAACGAATACAGTCAGTCACGCATATCCCATCTTCACAATGTTTTCCATATCTGTGACATTATCTAATATACTTCTTAAAATTAACCAACAGTGGATATTGACCAAAGATACCTAACAGAGAAGCTTTACACAACTGAAAATGGAAAACCAGTATCCATTCTATAAATAGAAGTTAACCGCCGGGCTCGGTGGCTCAGCCTGTAATCCTGCGCCTTGAGAGGCTGAGGTAAGTGGATTGCCTGAGCCTGCCGGTTCGAGACCCACCTGGGCAACTTGGCGAGACCTCATCTCCACAATAAATCAAAAATTAGCCAGGCGTGGTAGCGCACGCCTGTAGTTCAGGCTACTCGGAAGGCTGAGGCGGAAGTATCGCCCAGAGCCCAGGGGGTCGAGGCTGCGGGGGCCGGGAGTGGCCACTGCACTCCAGTCTGGGCGATAGAGTGAGACTCCAACTCAAAAAAAAAAAGTTAACCGTAAAAAACATCAACTACCTTCACCTGCTGAGGGCTATAAGCCTGAGGCCTGCTGTCTCTTTGTTGAAGAGTAATGAGTGTTAGAGAATCGGAAGCAATACTACCTACAGGAGACAGGGTAAATAAACTCAGGCACATGCACACAAAATAATCCGACACAGCTATAAAAGTCTAAACCTTTATATTGTAAGAAAGGGAGAACTAAGAACCTATATTCAAATTTGCTCGTATTTGCATAAAGAAACCAAGGAAAGGACACACAAGAAACTAGAGGTTACCAGTGGGGAGGAGGCGGATGGCTGCGCGGAGGTGAATGGAGCAAGACTTCTCAGACAAAAGGCAGACGGGGGTCAGGAAGCAGCTGGTGAAAGTGGACAGAAGGAACGGCTCGGAGAAAAGCTATGGCACCCAAAGAGCAGAGCCCCAGGGCACACAGCCAGGATTCTGGAGGCTGCGGTTCCTTCAGCCTCCATCTAGGGTCCAAATGTTCTCAGCAGTTCCACTCTTCCCGGACACAAACACAAGATCCCTTGCGGCAGCATTCCCATCCCCACCTCCTCCCTGGCAGAGACTACCAACTGACGACTCCATTTCCAGTCTCTTCTTTTTCCTCACTAACAAAACTCTAACTGTATTTGAGGTCATAATGTGTTTTGCTTAAAGACTGTATTTTCCAGGCTCCTTTGCAGCTAGATTGGGCCATGTGACTAACTTCTGGCCAACGAATGCTTTAGTGTTCTGTGGGACCTCTGGGATGGTGCTTTAAATGGGAAGGGATACTCAAACAGATCCAGAGTAGCTCCAAGGACAAAGGAAGAAAATGGATATCATAAGAAACCTCTCCTCAATTGGTTATATTCTCTGTTTTCCTCTGGATAGCAGCATTTACAATAGACAATACCACTCTCTAGAAATCTACCTTAAGAGGACAGCAAGTGTTCTCCTTTTTACAGACTATTTTATTCTTGCTGGTCACCTTATATAAAGTGACATACACTGCTATAAGTCCTTTTCTTTCTTACTAACATAGCTCAAAGTTTCTGCAGGGTGGTTAAATGCTGGGCTAAAAGACATTTCCCAGCCTCTTTTGCAATTGGGAGACTACCAATGACGAAAAAGCTGTCACTGGATGGGGTTTCTTGGGAGGTCTTATAGAGGGGGCTGACTCTGCTTAAAGTTGTACCCTTTTTGCTCTTCCTCCCTTCCCTTTTCTTCCTGCAAGGTATGGAAGGGCATGGTGGCTAGGTACTGGCAGCCATCTTAGATGAAAGCCATATGCTAAGGATAACGGAGTAGAAAGCTAGGACCCTCATCTCTGATGACTGTGGAGCTGCCATACCAGTGCTGGTCTGTCAGACTCTGTACTTGTTTTACAAGAGAAAAAAATAAGCTCTGTGGTAGACTGTATTATTGTTCAAAACATTTGCTGCCTCTTCCTGCACGAATGTTACACATCTCCACTCCTGAGGCTCGCTACATACTTGTTCTGGCCAAAAGAATACCAGTGAAAGTGACATGGGCCATTTCTAAATATAAAATTTATAATACCAAGAGCCATTGGGTGGTTCAATCCACTTTCTCTTTTCCTCCTCTCTCAAGACCAGCAATACTCCAAGTAGGGACGGCTCCTTCAGCCTGAGTCCCCAATCAAGACACTGTAGAGCAGGCCCACAAGTGACCTGCAAAGTATATAATGTGAACAAGAATTACAACTTTTGTTGTGGTAAGCCAACGAGACTTGGGGAGTTTGCTCTGCAGCATAACTTAACCACTCTGATTCCTACAGGCCCCATAATTTGTTTAAGCCACAATTATGGCAAGACTTGGTTACTGCCAGACAGATGCAATCCTAACTGACAGCCCCTGCTCCATTAGAGATGACTACCATCGTCCCTGAAAGGGCCTAAACTGAGCTAATGGATGTTCTCTTTGGCTGCCAGGCCAGCCTGTCAAGTGATTTCCTGGTAGCCACTTCCCTTGATGTGTTTCACCTTGTTTCCCATCTGGCACCCATGCCCTCCAAATCTCTTCTGGAAACTGTTCCTTATCTAACTTTTAGCCAAGTGGCTTCTGCAAGACTGACAGAGGCAGTCCCTGAGGTGGAAATGAGCTAGCCCTTGTGAGAAACAGTCCGGCAGTCACTGGTTAGGGATAACAAAGACAAAGACTGATTTTTATAAAGTCATGTGGCTGCTGTGTACAGCTGTCATCATTCTCTGCCTGATTATTGTATGTGACGTACTTAGAACAGTGCCTAGCATATAGTAAGTGCTCCCTAAGTAATTATTGTTGTTGTTGTAAGGGAGACAAGAGTGGAAGCAGGGAGGCCTACAAGCAGCTATCACAGTGTCTTATTAAGAGACGATGGCAGCCAGATGTGGTGGCTTATGCCTATAATCCCAGCACTTTGGGAGGCGGAGGCAAGAGGACTGCCTGAGTCCTGGGGTTCAAAACCAGCCTGGGCAACTTGGCGAGACCTCATCTCTACAGTAAAAAAAAAATGGCCTGGCATGGTGGCATGCCTGTAGTTCCTGTTACTTGGAAGGATGAGGTGGAAGGATCACCTGAGCCCAGCAGGTTGAGGCTGCGGTTGGCATGAGGGTGCCACTGCATTCCAGCCTGGGTGACAGAGTGAGACTCCAACTCAAAAATTAAAAAAAAAAATAATAAAGAGGTGATGGCAGCCAGCTGGGTGCAGTGGCTCACACCTGTAGTTCCAGCACTTTGAGAAGCTGAGGCAAGAAGATTGCCTGAGCCCAACGGTTCGAGGCCAGCCTGGGCAACTTGGCGAGACCTTGTCTCTACAACAAATCAAAAAATTAGCTGGGTGTCGTGGTGCACACTGTAGTTCCAGCTACTTGGAAGGCTGAGGTGGAAGGATCACCTGAGCCCAGTAGGTTGAGGCTGCAGTACCTGTGAGTGTGCCACTGCATTCCAGCCTGGGTAATAGAGTGAGACTCCAACTCAAAAAAAAAAAAAAAAAAAGAGAGAGAGAGAGAGAGAGAGATGATGGCAGTCTTGACTAAGTGGTAACAGCGGATGTGATGAGAAGTAGTCTGAGAATGTGGTCTTTTCCTTACTTCTTAGTGATTTATTTAGGATTTTCCCATTTGTGCTTATAATTATATTGCCAAGGTATTAGAGATTTGGTTGTGGTGTTGATAGAGATGTGTTTTAAGGATAGAGTCAAAGAACAAGTTAAGACTAGATTGGGGGTAGTGGTGCTGATAAAAAGAAAGGATGGCCAGGCTTGGTGGCTCAGCCTGTAATCCCAGCGCCTTTGGGAGGCTGAGGTGAGTGGATTGCCTGAGTCCGCGGGTTCGAGACCCGTCTGGGCAGCGAGACCTCATGTCTACAATAAATCAAAAAAATCAGCCGGGCATGGTAGCGCATGTCTGTAATTCCGGCTACTCGGAAGGCTGAGGCAGAAGGATCGCCGGAGCCCAGTAGGTCGAGGCTGCGGTGACCGGAAGCGACTACGGCATTCCAGTCTGGGCGACAGAGTGAGACTCCAACTCAAAAAAAAAAATTAAGGATGATGGATGACTTCCAAGTTGTGTATTCAGTTCTTCAATGTTTGGCCCCTCACCTATCCATGAGCTCTGTGATGGCAAGAAAAAGATCTGCCAGGCAGGGTCCTTTGTGTTCAGCAGGGGTTTACTTGCTTCCCCAGAAATACTCAGAATTGCTGAATTAATTAGTAAAAAGAGTGCCAGAGCTATATATTTTATTTTATTTTATTTTATTTTTGAGTTGTAGTCTCACTCTGTAACCCAGATTGGAGTGCAGCGGCCGCTCCTGGCCACCGTAGCCTTGACCTGCTGGGCTCCAGCGATGCTTCCACCTCAGCCTTCCAAGTAGCTGGAACTACAGGCGCGCACTACCACGCCCGGCTAATTTTGGACTTATTGTAGAGATGAGGTCTCGCCAAGTTGCCCAGGCAGGTTTCGAACCCGCAGGCTCAGGCAATCCACTCACCTCAGCCTCCCAAAGGCGCGGGATTACAGGCTGAGCCACCGAGCCCGGCTTAAAGTCTCCCCTTTAAGTCATTCCTTCTGCCCTGTAACTGGGTCCCCTCTAAGGATAGCTGGAACATGGACTGCTGAGTTTCCTGGGGAGCCCATCTGAAACGCATTTATCAAATCTACCCAACAAATATTTACTAAGTACCCACTATGTGCCAGGCACTGTTCTAGAGGCTGAGGACACAACAGGAAACAAAAGAGACAAAATTTCTGGCTTCCTGCAGCTGCATTCAAGCAGGGGAGGCAGTAATGACTATATCAAAGATGTGATACGCCAGATAGTGGCATGTTAAAGGGAAAAATAAAGCAAGAGGTAAACAGGGAACATTGTGTGTGTGCCTACTAGAGAGTTTCAATTTACACAGGGTAGTGGTCATAAAGGAAAGAACTTTCCAAGCAGAAGGAATAGCACAGGTAAAGGCCCCAGAGCAGCAGTATGTCTGGCATGCTAAAGGAATACGGAGTAGGCGAGTGTCCCAGTGCAGAGTAAGGGACAGGAGGGAGGAGATGAGTTCATACAGGTAGTGGAGAACCAGCTCCTGTAGGACTTTGTAGGTCTGCTTTCTGCCTGTTCCAGTCTCACTTTCTTATTTTCCATAGTGAGGTGGGAGCCAGGGGAGGGATCTGACCAGAGGGGGATCCTGATCTAACTCAGTGTTTACAGGCTCCCTCTGGCTGCAAGTGGGGAACAGACTACGGGGTAGAGACCAGAGTAGGGAGACCAATGAAGAGGCTACTATACTACAATAGTCAAGAGGTGATAAATGCTAGGACTATGGTAGGGACAGAGAAGGGGTTGGAAGTAATAAAATTCTGGATACAATCTAAAGGAAGAACAAAAAGGATTGCTGACAGACTGAATGACCAATGTGTCCTAGTCTCCTTAGGTAAGACCACCAGCGACAAACCTGTAGTCCAACAATGTTAGGTTTATTTACCATGGAAATGAGGGAGTCTGCACACAAAGAGACAGGCTGAGAAGAGAGTCTTATCAAACAAAGAATTGAGTAATTATCTGTTTTGGGGAAAGGGTGAAGCTTAGGTGAAATGTAAATGAAGTAGTGCTTGAATTGGCTCACAGCATTTACAGACTATACCTAAGGATGTGATATGCTACTATACTACAATAATCAAGAGGTGATAAATGCTAGGACTGAGGTGATAAATGCTAGAGAACAATTTTTTTTTTTTTGAGTCGGAGTCTCACTCCGTTGCCCAGGCTGGAGTGCAGTGGCATGCTTACAACCACCACAGCGTCAACCTGCTGGGCTCAGGGATCTTTCTGTCTCAGCTGTCCAAGTAGCTGGAACAACAGGTGTGCACCACCACGCCCAGCTAATTTTTCTTTATTGTAGAGATGAGGTCTCACCAGATTGCCCAGGCTGGCCTCAAACCCCTGGGTTTGGCAACCCTCTCATCTTCACCTCCCAAAATGCTGGGATTACAGGCATGAGCCACCATGCCTGGCAGAGAACAATTTCTAAAACCGTTGCTATGTTATTGGAATTCTATCTACTCTTAAAATCATTTCCTTCTGTGTTTCTGCGTCTCAGATTTTAGGGAACTGTTCTGTATACCTTCCTCCCCTCTTAAACTATGTATGCAGGAGATTAACAATAACAAATTCAGAGGTAGCACAGCAAGGTGGTTAACAGCCACCTTGTATATAAACAGATCAATGTCAGGTCTAGACGGAGAAGTAGGCCCAGGGTCCTGTCTGTCTTCTAGAAGTAATAAAGTTTAGACAGGTGTGGAATATTGTGTTCAGAAACTCCTTATCTGAAGCTCCGAAATCGAGGCTGCTTTTCTGTATTTAAATGACTCTTCCTCCAGGCAAAAGTGAGATGTTTCATTCTTACTGAAATAATTTACAGCAAAGTTTGTGATAGCCTCTGATTTTAGGCAATAAAAGTGTTCCAGTAAGAAAGCAGTAGTCACTCAAGGAAGGGAAGTTCTGCTACTTTACGTCTGCGCTAAGTCCAAGAGAAGTATTTTTTTCTATTAATTCTTCAGCTGGCTTTTTCCATGTCTGCTATTTCACACGGTAAATGGGGGTACAAATGTTTTACAGTCCCAGCTAATTCTGGGAGAAAAGAGTAGGTAAGGATGACGCTAAGGTTTTTAGCTTGAACAACAGGAAGGATGGAGTAAGACATTAACTGAGACAGGAAAGACTATGGAAGGTTTTGGGGGAGACAAGATTAGCAGCTCAGTTCTGGATGTTTTGAGACGGCTGATTCGTGGAGATGGCGAGTGGGCATCAACCTCACTTCTCCCTAGAGATCCCTCCACCTCTTCTGCTGGTTCCGTCACTACCAGTAGTTAATCGTGCACCCCAGCTGTTCCACACATCTGCACCTTTGCACGCGCAGTGTTCACTGCTGGAAATACCGTCTCCTCAAACCTCTAACCCTCTTTTCTAACACCCTCCAGCGTCACCAGGCACAGCTAAATTTACCCTGGGGCCCCTCCCCTCCCAGAGCCCCGCCTTCCTCAAGCCCCGCCTCGCGTTCGCGCTCACTTGTAGAAGCTCACAGGGCGGTTGTCCGCGCCCAGTCGGCCCGCAGTGTTGGAGCAGTTCGGAGCCCTGCAGTACTTGGGCATGGCCGTCCAGCTCCGTTGAGCTCTGTCGGGTGAACTGCCGCACTTTGGTGCTCGCCTGGCGCCGCCGAACCCCGCTGCGCCCGCGAGCTCTCCGCCTGTCTCACGTGACGTCCTTGGCGTCTCGTCACGTGCCGGGGAGAATGCTGAGGGCGCCTGCGTACTAGGCGCACCTTCGAATTACCACGGCTACGCCCTCATCACGTGGTGAAGGAGGAAACGCGAGTACTTTACGCCTGCGCAAAGCCAGCCCTTAGCCGCCCTGGCCTTCCTCACATGTCGGGGGAGAGGCGGCGCCACGGCGCTTGTGAGCCTGAGCCCACCAAATCGCCAGGCCCATGTCTCTTCCGGCATCCCCTACGCTTACGTCCGGGCGACTGCCGCAGCGCAGGAAGTCCCCCTGGCTGGCAGCAAAAAGTAAGGTGTGGATGTATGGCCTTAACCTCGTAAAAGTTAAAACTTGTACGTTCCGGCGAGTGACGAAAACGCAGACTGGGTGAAAAACCCCGCGACGCTGGGTCAAGCATTAAGTAGACGAGCTGTGGCTCCGCCCCGCCGGACACTCCGCCCCGCCTCTCAGCTCCCATTGGTCCTGAGCGCCGCCGGCAATCCTGAGATTGGCCAGCTAGGCTGCCCACCGCGTCCAATGGGCGGCGGCGCCGGCTTTCCCGCGGCTGTTCGCTATTCGAACGGGTCGTGGCGACCGAGGCAGTTAAGGCGTGTAACGGTCGCCCGGCTCTGGCGCGACGATGGCTGCCGTAGGGGCCGGAGGCTATGCGCGGAACGATGCGGCTGAGAAGCTGCCGTCTGTCATGGCGGGAGTTCCGGCGCGGAGGGGCCAGTCCTCCCCTCCTCCCGCCCCACCGCTCTGCCTCCGGCGGAGGACGCGACTCTTGGCGGCGCCCGAGGACACGGTGCAGAACCGGGTGAGGAGTTGCTCGTTGTGGCTTCCCCAGTCGCCGTCTCCCTTGGCCGCTCCTGGTGCGGTAGGCAGATCTTCGGCCCTGCCTTTCAGCCCCCCGGCCGGGTCCCCTCAGGTTGCTCCCCGGCCCCGCCTTGTCTCTTAAGAAGCCCCGCCCCTTTGGCCGAGGCTTCTCTCGCTCTCCGCCCCCTGCTCTCGAGGGTACTGCCCGTCATTCCCGGCTCTGCACTCAGCATTGGAGCTTTCCTGGGTTTCTCTCTGGTTCCCACCCCGCGGAGTACATTTTGCTTCTGCCAATCACGGCCTAGGCCCGCTATAGCTTAAGCTCCATTCACTCGCCTAGAGAATGTCTCTCCGGGCCCTCTTTTATTGACTTGGCCCCAACTTGGTCTTTAAGGTCCGTACCTGGGTTAAGTCCAGGTGTCTACCTGATTCTACCTGCCCTAACCCTTCCTCGCGTCTACCCCACCGTCTCTCACTCTTTGCCTTCTCTATCCTTTTCTCTTACCTCGGTGGGATTCTTATTCCATATTGCCACTCAGAACTGGAGAGGATGTGCGAAATTATTTGTGAAATCTCAGCAGCATTGTCTGGGGAGGAGGGCGTACAGAACAGTTCCCTAAAGCCCGAGACACCGAAACACAGAAGGAAATGATTTTAGAGTAGATAGAAAGACTTCCATTCACTGAGCAGCAGTTTCAAAAATTGTCCTTCAACTCCTTAGGCATAAAGCCTGTTTTTATAAAATGGAGATAACAGTAACCCTACCATGATATTGCAGGGAGATGATTGTAACTGTGACCTTCCTGGCACAGAGTCCAGATAAAAGGTGGATGAATGGTAGCTGCTTGTGGATCTTTTTCCTGCTCATGGCTTTCTGCTGCTCTCTGGTTATACCACCCACACCTGGCTGCAGGGCTGTGGGCAAGTGCCCCCGGCTCACCCCCCCACCCTACCACCCCACTTCCCAGCTATATCTCCCATGTCCTCCCCCTCCCCAACATTCAGTCACACTGGTCTGCTTTCTGTTTTCCTGAGGCTCCAAGTTCTTTTCTGCCTCCCTGGCCTTTGTGTGTTTGCTGAGTTCTCAGCCTGGGCCTTTTGTTACAGTCTACCTGTCTACTTGGCTGCTCCTTTCTCACCCTCAAGCTTCAGCCTGGATATGCTACCTTGAAAGGCCTTCTTGAACCCCCCATTCTAAAGCAGACATCCACCTTCATCTCTCACCCAGGCCCTTATCTTGTATCATGTATAATAGCCATTATCTTGTATGTTTCTAAAGGTGCCTTGTGAGCCTTAAACTATGTAGGATAAGCCGGGCTCAGTGGCTCAGCCTGTAATCCTGAGCCTTTGGGAGGCTGAGGTGAGTGGATTGCCTGAGCCCACGGGTTTGAGACCCGCCTGGGCAACTTCACGAGACCTCATCTCTACAATAAATCAAAAAATTAGCCGGGCGTGGTAGCGCGTGCCTGTGGTTCCAGCTCCTTGGAAGGCTGAGGCGGAAGGATCGCCGGAACCCAGCAGGTCAAGGCTGTGGTAGCTGGGAGCGGCCACTGCACTCCAGTCTGGGGAACAGAGTGAGACTCCAACTCAAAACAAAACAAAAACAAAAAACTATGTAGGATAATAACAATAGCAAATTCAGAGTTAGTATAGCAAGGCAGTTAACAGCACAGACTGCCAATCTTGATGGACCTTAAATGCCTGAGCTTAAGCCTTAATCTTCTTCTTCCATCAAGTTAAGAATTCTTCTGTGCCTCAATTTCCTTATCTGTAAAATGAGAAGAATGATGTAGAAATCCCTTCTAGGGTATTTGTGAGTATTAAATGAGCTCGTATATCTTAAGCACATAGAACAATACCTGGCACATTGCAACTACTCTGTTAATGTTAGCTAATACTGTTGTTTTTGTGTATTTTGGGTAATGTCAATTTATTTTTCTTGTCTGTCAGCACAGAGTTCATCTGACTTGCAAAAGACTTAGTCTAAAAATGACCAGTTATACTAATGCCCAATAATGCTGATCGACAGATAAAATGAAATGTGTGCCACTGCTTGGTTGTCTGTGTTCGAATCCCGGCACTGTTTCCTCCTGGAGAAGTAATGCCTCTGGGCCTCTTTTTGCTCTTGTGTAAGATGGGAGTGATGATGATCATGACTATATCAGAGGGTTATTGTGAATATTAAATAAGTTAATACAGTTATAGTTATTTGAATAGTGTGTGGCTTCCAGTAAATGCTCAATAAATGTAAGCTATTATTAGCCTATGTTTCCCTTTTGGTTCTGAGGCCAAGGACTTGCCTGAGAATTTTTTTTTTTTTTTGAGTTGGAGTCTCACTCTGTCACCCAGACTGGAGTGCAGTGGCCGCTCCCGGCCACCGCAGCCTCGACTTGCTGGGCACCGGCGATCCTTCTGCCTCAGACTTCCAAGTAGCCGGAATTACAGGCATGCGCTACTATGCCCAGCTGATTTTTTGATTTATCGTAGAGATGAGATCTCGCTGTCCAGGCGGGTCTCGAACCCGCGGGCTCAGGCAATCCACTCACCTCAGCCTCCCAAAGGCACGGGATTACAGGCTGAGCCACCGAACCCGGCGAGAATTTTTTTTTTTTATAGAGACAAGGTCTATGTTGCCCAGGCTGGTTTGAACTCCTGGACTCAAGAGATTCTTCTGCCTCGGCCTCCCAAAGTGCTGGGATTACAGACACGAGCCACCACACCCAGTCAAAAGTGGTTCATTCCATAATTATTAGAAACTAGACTATTCAAAATATGAAAATAACACAATTCTGTTTGTCCATACTCTATATAAATTGGTTTTTTTTGTTTTTTTGTTTTTTTTTGAGTGGGAGTCTCACTCAGTCGCCCAGACTGGAGTGCAGTGGCCGCTCCCGGCCACCGCCACCTCGACCTGCTGGGCTCCGGCCATCCTTCCGCCTCAGCCTTCCAAGTAGCTGGAACTACAGGCGCGCGCTACCACACCCGGCTAATTTTTTGATTTATTGTAGAGATGAGGTCTCGCCAAGTTGCCCCAGGCAGGTCTCGAACTCGCGGGCTCAGGCAATCCACTCACCTCAGCCTCCCAAAGCGCAGGATTACAGGCCGAGCCACCGAGCCCAGCTTATATAAATTGTTTAATCAACCATGATGGGGTCTGGCCCATTTAACTTAACTTTGCTTTGAGAGTTGTATAAAATTTTAAATGTAATTGTTCACTTGTTTCTTTACTTGTTGAAACCTCTAGAACCCCTGGTCTGTGAATTTGATGAGGGAACAGACAAATGTTTACTTTTGCTCACTATTGTGTCTCCCCTGCAGAGCCCAAAGTGCTGGCTTTGGAGCCAGACTGCCTCAATTCATATCCAAACCTTACCATTCCCAGGTATAGGATCTCAGGCCTCAGTATCCTTATCTATAAAATAGGGATGATAATAGTGCCTTCTTCCTTGACTTGTTGTGGGCTTCAGGTCTTTCATCCATATAAAAGTACTTAGAAACTTGTTCAGAAGTCACCTTCTCAGTGCAGTACTCTCCCCTCACTCTCCCAGTCTCTTTTCCTGCTTTATTTTCCTCTGCCATCTATTTTGCATATTTGTTCTCCTTTTCTTTGCTCTCCATCCTTATTACCGGTAGAATGTGAGCTCCGGGACTTTTGTCTGTCTTCCTCACCACTCCCTGCCCTTCATGTAGTATTGCGTTTGCCAAAGGTATGTTGAGAACAAGTGTTCACTGCTGCTAGGTAGCATGACCATAGAAGCTCAGTGGATGTGTGTGGGAATGCAGCATGAATTGAATGGGTGACTGAGACAACTGTGCCATGTGGGACCTGCTGGGGCAGGTGCTTCTGACTCAGGCCTTTTCTTTTCAGGTATCACTCGAGAAGGTGCTTGGCATCACAGCTCAGAATAGCAGTGGCCTAACCTGTGACCCTGGCACAGGCCACGTGGCCTACCTGGCAGGGTAAGCAAATGAATGGGTCTCAGTGGCAAATCATTGTTAGGAAATTTGGAGCCTGAAGTCATTGGTGAATCTCTCTGGGCCTCAGAGTTCCCATCTGTAGAATGTGGTCAATGCTGCCAACCTCTGAGGGCTGTGGAGAGGATTCCATGGGCCCATCTGTGTCTAAAACAGTACCTGGCATTTAATAAGTGCTATGAAAACCTTAACTGTGACTCAGAGTGGGAGGTGGCACTGATTCTGGGAAAGACACGTGGTGAAAACCCAAGCTGTGGTGTCAGGTAACCCAATTCTATGTCCCAGCTTTACCCACTCGACAAGCCTCTGCTCCTACCTCTGCAAAAGAGAGCTAGTGATACCCTTTGACTGGGTAGTTGAGAGTTCTGAAGGAGATCCTGCAGCTTTTTATTTCATAAATACTGATCTAGCCTAGCACTTGCCAAGGCTTCCCCTCTCTGGGTTTCAGTTTCTTCATCTGTTAAAATGTGCCTAAAGAGTCTTGACCTCACCTGGCAGTTGTGAGGATTTAAAGAGATTAAGCACATAAAGTGTTTGTTAGCCTAGGGCCTGCCAGAATACTGGCCACAGAGAATGTGTTGGTTTCTATTTAAGAACAAGTTAATAATGTGAGGTGCCCTAGAATTATCGTCATCAACACCTGGAGGAGGAGACCAGCTGAGAGACTGTTGTGTTCAGAGGGAGGCTTGTTTATATGTGGACTTTTCTGTTGGGAATAGAATCATCCCTGGACCCCAACACTCCCTCCAGGTGAGGTACATTTTCCTCTTTCTCCCCAGCTGTGTGGTGGTGGTTTTGGACCCCAAGGAGAACAAGCAGCGGCACATTTTTAACACCGCCAGGTAGGCTGGGGCTGGGGCTTGGGCACAGGGCAGGGCTGGGACTAGGTTCTTGGCACACTTCCACTTACCTATATAGCCTGGAGGTACTCGTGGGTAGTTTACTTACTCCTCCACTCACCTGTTGGTTCAACAACATTCACAGAGAGTTCACTCTGTGCTAGGTGCTGTTCCAAGTGCTGGGAACAGCTAGCAGTGTTCTGTATCAGCCCATTGGGGGAGATAGACTATAAACCAGTCAGCTGAGAGGATTGCCTGAGTTTGAGACCAGCCTGGGCAACTTGGTGAGACCTCATCTCTATTTAAAAAAAACACAAAAAAAAAATTAGCCAGGCATGGTGGTGTGTGCCTGTAGTTCCAGCAACTTGGAAGGCTGAGGTGGAAGGATAGACTGAGGTGAAAGGATGGCCTGAGTCCAGCAGGTTGAGGCTGCGGTAGCTGTGAGTATACCACTGCACTCCAGCCTAGGCAACAGAATGAGTCTCCAACTAAAAAAAAAAAAAAAAAAAAGGAATCTCAGGTGTTCTAGAAGTTGCTAAGGATCTGAGTGCCAGAAATAGGGGAGCAGGTGAGGGGGAGACGGGAACAGGCAGAAGCTTCACTGTGGGCCTTGAGGGGAGAGGGTCATGGAATAACACCAAGTGCAGAGAAATCCCTATATACCTTTCACCATATTTCCAAATGTTAACATTTTACCACATTTGCTCTATCATTCTCTGTCTAGATGCATATTAATTTTCTGAGCTATTTGAGTATAAATTATAGACACGATGCCCCTACATCTCTAAATACTTATGTATTTCCTACCAAAAAAATTATGACATAATTTTTTCTAAGTCATACTACATGCAGAAAAATCAGGAAATTAAAATTGGTACAGCACTACCGTCTACTCCTCAGATGACTCCATTCAAATTTCACCATTTGTCCCAAGAATGTCCTTTATAGCCAAAGGATCCTTCTAGGATCACACATTGCATTTAGCTGTCCCTTCAATCTCCTTCAGGCTGAAGTGGCTCCTCTGTCTTTTCTCGGCTTTCATGACCTCGACACTTTTTTGAGGATTACAGACTAGGTATTTTGTAGAATGTCCAAACGTTTGGGTTTGTTTGATGCTTCCTTATGGATAGATTCAGGTTCTGCAACTTTGGCAGGAATACCTCAAAAGAAATTCTCAGTGCATTCTGTCAGGAGTCTCCTATACTGGTGGTATTCACTTGGGGCACTTGGTTGAGGTAATGTCTGCCAGATTTCTCCACTTCAGAGCCTCTCTATTCCCCTTTGTGGTTATTAAGTATCTTGGGGACCAGGCACGGTGGCTCATGCCTTTAATATCAGTATTTTGGGGAGGAAGATGAGAGGATTGCCTGAGCCTAGGGGTTTGAGACCAGCCTGGGCAACTTGGCAAGACCTTGTCTCTACAATAAAAAAAAAAAAAAAATTAGCCGAGTGTGGTAGCACATGCATGTAGTTCCAACTGCTTGGAAGACTGAGGGGAAAGATCGCCTGAGCCCAGCAAGTCAAGGCTGTGGTAGCCATGAGTATGCTACTACACTTCAGTTTGGGTAACAGAGTCTGACTCAAAAAAGAAAAAAGTATCTTGGGACATCTTTTCTGAGACTATTCAGATAACCTGTTCCTCACCAAATTTTCACCAACCTAGACTTAGGAAAGCTTTGGCATTTTTCAAAAGCTCCCAGGGAAATTCTGATGTAGAGGCAGAACCCAGAACTACTGGTCTAGAGGTCAGGACTCTGCCCATCTGGTTAGGTAATCTTGGCAGGAGACTTCCCTATGTTGAGGTCTCTTCATCTACAAAATTGACTAATGAGAGTCCTGGCTCTGTGGAACATGCATGAAGAATCAATGCAGTGATGCCCTTACAGCATTTGCTGAGGGCTGGACAGAGGTTGGAGCTTGTGACGGGTGGCTACAGACAGCAGAAACCCCCAACAAGCATAGCTTAAAACACAGGGGTATGTTCTTCCTGTACATAATAAGTCTGGAGATTGGTAGCCCAGGGAGTTGCTGTCTCTGTGAGCATCAGGGACCCGATTGCTTCTGTCTTTCTGTTCCATCACACTTAAGAGGTTTCTGTTCTTGAGGTTACCTCAGGACTCAATGTGGAGTCATGGCCTTGTTTCAGGAGGGGAACAGGTGGGGAGCAGGACAAGTGTTCCCTTTAAGGAGCATTTCTGGAATTCTCACGCAGTAAGTCAGTTTATCTCTCATTGACCACACTAAGTCATGTAGCTATACCCCTGTAGCTGCAAGAGAGGTAGAAATGTATTCTACTGGGCACGTTGCCATCTCAATTAAAACCAAAGCTGTGCTTTTGTGGAAGGACGGGTAGGCACCTTCTCCTGTCTGCTGCTATAAGGAGTAACAGGAAGCTACCAGACAGTTAACTTGATAAATATTCTGAGGCTTTCAGAGTCTCACTTAGAGGCATTTACTTAGTTATCTGCATGTCAATTTACTAACTCATGTGAGGGAGAAAATTACTAGACTGTTAGAAACAAAAGTAAAAGGATTAAAAGAGAGTGAAAAGAAAGACTGTACAATCTGGGAATGGTGAATCTTGCTGTAAAAAAGCATGCAAACTAGATTGGGTGTGGTGGCTTATGCCTGTAATCCCAGCACTTTGGAAGGCCTAGGCAGGAGGATCATTTGAGTCCAAGAGCTCAAGACCAGCCTGGGCAACGTGGTGAGTCCTCTTCTACAAAATAAAAAAATTAGCTGAACGTGCTGAGGCACGCCTGTAGTCCTAACTACTCAAGAGGCGGAAGGATTGCCTGAGCCCAGGAGGTTGAGGCTGCGGTGAGCCGTGATCCATGCCACTGTACTCCAGCCTGAGCAACAGAGACCCCAGCTCAAAAAAAAAAAAAAAGCCTTGTAAACTAGTCTGGTCACTCAGTTCCTGTGCAAGCTAGCCAGAAATATCAGGGATACATTTTGGTTGTTTATAGGTTTTCCAGAACACCTTGAGTGTTTAGCAATGGAGCACATGCTGCAGGCTGCCTCTGTGATGTCTGCCAGGGTCCTCCCATCAGTACTACCTTTTTAGTTAGACTAGGTCTGTACCATTTCCTGCATCTGTATTTCTCAGAGTTATGGGGTGAATAGGGTCTTAGGGTGCCTACCTCTGCAGAGGGGAAAAGAAAGCAGAGTCCCTGTACAGGGTCCACCATTTGAGTCTGGTGTTTCAGGGTAGAAGGAACCTTTGCTTTTACCCCATCTTGTTGTGTGCTTTGCTGGACATGCAGACAGCACTGGCTCAGTGGGAGCTGCTCAAACTCTCCTTTCCTGGCCTCTTCTGAGTCTTTTTTTTTTTTTTTTTAGTTAGAGTCTCACTCTGTCTCCCAGACTGGAGTGCAGTGGCCGCTCCCGGCCACCGTAGCCTCGACCTGCTGGGCTCTGGCGATCCTTCCGCCTCAACCTTCCAAGTGGCTGGAACTACAGGTGCGCGCTACCATGCCTGGCTCATTTTGATTTATTATAGAGATGAGGTCTCATCAAGTTGCCCAGGCGAATCTTGAACCCGCAGGCTCAGGCAATCTACTCACCTCAGCCTCCCAAAGGCGCGGATTACAGGCTGAGCCACCGAGCCCGGCCTTTTCTAAGTCTTGAAGGCAGGACTGGGCAGAGTGCTATGAGTTCAGCCAGGCCCTCGACTCAGCAGAACCCATGATCAACTCCTTTCTTTGTCCCCAGGAAGTCTCTGAGTGCTCTGGCCTTCTCCCCTGATGGGAAGTACATAGTGACAGGGGAGGTGAGTCACAGTTATGATTGAGTGGTAAGGTTGGGGAGTGGGGTCTTGGAGCTATTCCTTCTGCTCCCAGCAGGCCTAGGAGTCCCTGGAATAGCTCCTTCCTGGGCCAGAAAAGCCCCATAGCAGATGGGGGCGGTGGCTTTTGAGCACACCCCGTGGCAATGCCGACTTCATCCCTGGCAGCCCCTCTAGCCCTGCCTTGTACAGAGCCCAGCAGCAGTAATGACTCCACCTTTCCCAGAATGGGCACAGGCCTGCAGTGCGCATCTGGGATGTGGAGGAGAAAAGTCAAGTGGCGGAGATGCTGGGTCACAAGTATGGTGTGGTCTGTGTGGCCTTCTCACCCAACATGAAGCACATTGTGTCCATGGGCTACCAGCATGACATGGTACTCAACGTCTGGGACTGGAAGGTAAGAGCCAACCAGTGGGCATGTGGGCAGGCAGCCAGTTGTCTAAGCGTCCTGAGTCTCGGGCATTGGGGGAACTAAATGAAATAACTTGGTAAAGTGCTCATTTACCTGGCAGATATATATTGAGCACCACCCGCTGCATACCTATCCCTTATTGTAAGGCACAGGACAGTCTCTCAGCTAGTGAAATCATTATAAATATTTTAATATTGGCCAGCTGTGACCTTGAGCAAGTGACTTAACCTCTCTCTGTTTCCCCATCTGTTAAATGGATATAATAGATACATTTGGTTGTTTATGGGTTTTCCAGAACATTGTCTTACAACTTACTGAGTTGTAGGTAAGACTTCAGGAGTTAATATGCACTGGAAGGCTGGATTTTAGAATAGCTAGGGGAGGACATGGAGTCAGCAGAAGTGGATACCAAGTCCTAGTTCTGCCCATAAGCTGCTGTGTGACCTGAAGCATGTGACGCCCCTCTCTCTGAACCTGGCAGGGTGAGAGAGAAGCATCTCCTTCATAAGGCTATTAGGAGATTCCATGGGTTGTCTCGTGCAAGGCTCAGAGGAGGGCCCAGAGCTACAATCCCATCTGTAACAGCCATAGGTTGTATTGTCCTTACCTCCTAGCTGTGACTGTCCCCAACAGCATATGTGGCCCGCAGAGCCTAGACTCTCAGAGAATGCTCCAGAACTGACTCTCACTGGGGATGTTTCCAAACCTTGGTGGTATCCTCCATAGATTAGGAGGATGAGAGTGCCAGATACAGGTTTCCCCACAGAGAAGCTCTTGGAGGTCCAAAGCAAACCAACGTGCAGGGATGAACAGGGAGACCAGGGGCTGAGGACAAAGGCACCAACAGTTCGATGGGATAGGTGCTGGCATAAGCTTCTCTGCACTAATTCTAGAAAGACATCGTGGTGGCCTCCAACAAGGTATCTTGCAGAGTCATTGCCCTCTCCTTCTCAGAAGACAGCAGCTATTTTGTCACTGTTGGGAACCGGCATGTGAGGTTCTGGTTCTTGGAAGTCTCCACTGAAACTAAGGTGAGTTTCTATCTCTGCCATCTCAGCCAGGCCCTGGGGGGATCAACATTAGTGACTGGTTGTGAGGATCCATTGTGGCCCTGTTGGGGGTGGCGTTAGGCTGTGTGGACATTGTCTCACGGTGCCCTGCTGTGCTTCCAGGTGACGGGCACGGTGCCCCTTGTAGGGCGCTCAGGCATCCTGGGTGAGCTGCACAATAACATCTTTTGTGGTGTGGCCTGTGGTCGGGGCCAGATGGCAGGCTATACCTTCTGTGTGTCCTACTCGGGCCTCCTCTGCCAGTTCAACAAGAAGAGGGTACTAGAGAAGTGGATCAACCTGAAGGTACCCCCCCTCCCTCTCTCCCATTGGCCGGGGTGGTAGGGAGAATACCATTTGCCCATGATATGTGTCTCCAAGGATCCCCAGCAGTGTCCCTTCTGGTAGCTGACCAAACACATTCTGCTTATGTGACTGTTGGCAAGTGACTCCCCCTCTCTGAGCTTCGGTTTCCACATCTATAACACAGAAATACTGCTGCCTTCTTCACAAAGTTGATAAGGAAATCACATGAGATGATATATGTAAGGCAGTTAGCACAGTGCCTGGTACCCCAAAATGGGGTCAGGGTTACAAATATTTTCCCATCACTTTGATCCAGGTCACATTTCTTTTCACTGAGCACCCTTGGCTGGTGCATTTTTTTGAAAAAAATCTAAGGTACCATTGACTTAAGAATTTTTCAGTCAAAAAAGACTACACACAATACATAAAATTTTTTAAGATGCTGTATCAGTAACTTTGCTTCTTTTCTTTAGCATCTGGAGCTTTGAGTCCAAGCTATTTTCCCTTTCTGAGATCAGTTGCCCCATTGACTGTCGGCAGGAGCATTGTGGTTTTCGCACCTGTTCCTTGCTTGCTCTCATGGCTCTCTTGCAGTGGTCACCTTCAAGGTTAATGGCATGCGAAAGAATTTCGGCCGGGCTTGGTGGCTCAAGCTGTAATCCCAGCTCTTTGGGAGGCCGAGGTGAGTGGATCGCCTGAGCCCGAGGGTTCGAGCCCCGCCTGGGCAACTTGGCGAGACCTCATCTCTACAATAAATAAAAAAACGCGCGTGCCTGTAGTACCAGCTACTTGGAAGGCTGAGGTGGAAGGATCGCCAGAGCCCAGCAGGTCAAGGCTGTGGTGGCCAGGAGCGTGCCACTGCACTCCAGCCTGGGCGACAGACTGAGACTCCAACTCAAAAAAAAAGAATTCCAAGATGTATCTGTCTTTCCTAGTTGGTTAAACATCAGTTTGTCTTTTTTCATTTTAATCCTCTTACTAGAATTTAAGCAGCTTTTAAGCAAGTCAGAAGCTTTCAGCAGATAAATGTTTAGCACCCGAACACTAAATGAGGCATAAATTAAGTCTCTGTGGATTTGGAAAAACTCCCTTAAGCTCTGTCTAGAGGTCTGATACTTCCTGATAGAATAGACAGTCCTTATATACTGTAACTGTTTTTTCTATAACCTTTTGAAGTTGTTTTTAAGCAATAGTGAATAAAATTTAAGCCTAAAATTCAATCCCGTTACTGCAAGTGACCTATCTGAAGTTGCAGTCTGCTGAACAGATGTTTTCCATGCACGACTATGTTTCCCTGTAGACAGCAATGACAACTGTTTCTCAATTCGTGCCTCTGCCTGCCTGCTGGCACATGTCTTTCAATAGTGTCTATCTGCTATGTCCTGATTTCAAAAATGACTACATGTGCTAAAATGCCTCTCTTAAACCCCAGGAATTATAAGCCGTCTTTGGAGGCCTAAGGCTGCTGTGTTGGTCCCCTCTGCCCCCACAGGTCTCTCTGTCTTCTTGCCTCTGTGTTAGCCAGGAGCTCATCTTCTGTGGCTGCACAGACGGGATAGTCCGCATCTTCCAGGCCCACAGCCTGCACTACCTCACCAACCTGCCCAAGCCACACTACCTTGGGGTAGATGTGTCCCAGGGCCTGGAGCCCAGGTACTGCCCAATGGGGGGAAAAGGCGGGGTCTACTCAGAGTCTGTCAGCTGGAATCCATCTGTGATTCCAGATCTGTCTGCCTTTCTGGCCATCCTACAAATACTAGTCATTACTCTCAGCCCTGGGTATTATCACAGTGAACAAAGCAGAAAAGTCTTTGTCTTCCCAAAGCAAGCTCCAGAATAAGAAATGAGACTGGGTGGGGAAGAAAGAGTCAATAAGCAAACAAAAGAATAAACAGAATACTTTCAGATAGTGGGAAGTGCTATGAAGGAGAAAAACTCAGAGCAGGCAAGACTGTAATGGGATGTTTTCATCCATGTGACTGACATTTCTTAAATGGCTACTAAATGCCAGCCCTAGGCTGGAAGCGGGATATCACTATAATGAAGCAGCAAAATCGCTGCCATCATGAAGTCTGTAGTATGGTGCGGGGGCGCCACAAAAAGTACACAAACAAGATCATTTCAGACAGTCACAGATGCCTCGGTGAAATAAAGTAGCAACTCAGGAGGGAGAAGGTCTGGGAGAGGACCTGGGGTGGGCTGTGTTGATCCGCTGTCTGGAGAGAAGGAGCCAGCTGTGTGGAGAGCTGGTCCCAGCAGCAAGTATAAAGGCCATAAGGGAACAACACACCAGGCTTGTCATGTTGCAGGGATAGCAAGGGACTATGTGGCTGGAACCCAGTATGTCAGGGGAGGGTGGTAAGGGATGAGGTCCAGTGGGAGGAACTTGTATTGTAGTCTGTTCTAAAGTCAGTGAACAGCCCCTAGTGGTTTCAGGCATTGGAGTTAAGTGACCAGACCTTGCATATTAGATCCCTTGGTTGCTGTGCTGAGAGTGGACGGAAGGGCTGAACTGTGGCTTGTCTTTAATAAAGTCTGTTTTAAGGTGTAAGGGGCCACCTAATCCGGGGATGTTGGGTGTCTGGGGCTGCCTCTTTATGGATTGATAGACCCTGGATCCTGGGTGCATTTTCCAAGAGAGAGCCTGAACAGTGCACACGAAGGAAGAGAGAGGGTGAGTGAGCAATCAACGGAAGGTGGCATGTTCTGGTACCCAGGCTGCCCTGCTCTGCTAGCTTCTGTTGTGTGCTGTGTGGCCTTGAGGAGGTCACTGCACCTCCCTGTGCTTCAGTTTGCTCATCTGTAAAATATAGTACCTACTTCTTTCAGTAATTGTGAGAATTTATTGGAGCTAAAACTCTCAGCCTGGCACACAGTAAGTGCTCAGTAAACTGTAGCCTTTGTAGGGAGGCCCCAGGCCAGGGGTCTCTCCAGCCCCCTCACACAGGAGTTTTTGATCATGTGTTGGTGAGGCAAAGGAGAGAGGAGGCTTGAGGTGCATACCCATTATCCTTCTATGCTCAGGAGCTTGGGTTGAGTGGAATGAAGGGTGATAAAAGTTTTTATTTCTTTCTTTTTTTTTTTTTTTTTTGAGTTGAAGTCTCACTCCGTTGCCCAGGCTGGAGTGCAGTGGCATGCTCATGGCCACCCCAGCATCGACCTGCTAGGCTCCAGCGATCCTTCCGCCTCAGACTTCCAAGTGGCCAGAACTGCAGGCGCATGCTATCATGCCCGGCAATTTTTTTTTTTTTTTTTTTTTTTTTAGTTTATTGTAGAGACGAGGTCTCGCCAAGTTGCCCGTACTGTACTCTAACCCACGGGCTCAGGCGATCCATTTGCCTCGGCCTCCCAAAGTGCTGGGATTATAGGCTGAGCCACTGAGCCCTGCTACTTCTTTCTTATCTATTTATTTTTCATCTCTCCAAGTGTGATATCCAATGGAGAGAGAGATGCTAATAGGAGTAAAAAACTCAAAGGCTCTTGGGGCCAGGCAGAAGCTTCTAGTTTATAACCTCTATATTAGAAGCAAAGGACGAGAGAAGAAAGAGAAGGAATTGGGATAGGAGAGATGGACAGACACAAACACCCTGAAGGATGGCATTGCCATGCTGGAAGCAGTGCCAGTGTCACTAGAGATGGTTGTCACTACTCACAGTGACTGATGGTGATTGATGACCCTTGTGGCCTTGTCAGCTTCCTCTTCCACAGGAAGGCAGAAGCAGTCTACCCAGACACAGTGGCCCTGACCTTCGACCCCATCCACCAGTGGCTGTCCTGTGTGTATAAGGATCACAGCATCTACATTTGGGACGTCAAGGACATCAACAAAGTGGGCAAGATGTGGTCAGAGCTCTTCCACAGCTCTTACGTCTGGAACGTGGAGGTAAGCCCCTCTCTCCTTCCCTTCACCCCTACTCAGTCTCCATTAAGGGGTTCAGGTGGAGGAAGCTTCCTCAGAGGTCGGGGAATCCATTTAGTAATTCCTTCCAAAGATACTCATTGACCCCTTACTATGTGTCAGGCCTTGTTCTAGGTGCTGGAGACACAGCTAGGAAGGAAACAGACAAAAATCCTGCCCTCATGAAGCTTATTTTTGGGTAGGAAGTTAAACCTGAAAGCATCATCAGTATATAACATGCCAAGTAGTGTGTTATATAAAACCTCTCTGAAGAAAAATGAAACAGAAGGGGAAAGGGGATTGAGGTGTGCTATTCTAGAGAGGTGAGTTCAGGGAAGGCCACTCTGGGATGTCACATTTGATCAGGACCTGCAGGAAGTGAACGAGTGAGGCATGGATTTGTTGGGGAGAGTAGCAAGAGCACAGACCCTGCAGTAGGAATGCCTGTCCCTCAGAGAGCTTGCTGTCAGAATCATTTGAGCATTTTACTGCTTTTTTCTTTTTTTAAGTGTCGGAAGTTTTTATTTTCTGAGAATGAATTTGTGGGTTTTAAAAATGAAAGATTTTGTAAGTATTCCTTGCATATACGACAGCTGGTGGTCGGCCGGGTGCGGTGGCTCAGCTTGTAATCCCAGCACTTTGGGAGGCCAAGGCAAGAGGATTGCCTGAGCCGGGGAGATTGAGACCAGCCTGGGCAACTTGGTGAGACTTCATCTCTACAATAAATCACAAAAACTAGCCGGGCATGGTGGCATGTGTCTGTAGTTCCAGGTACTTGGAAGGCTGAGGTGGAAGGATCACCTAAACCCAGCAGGTCGAGGCTGTGGTGGCCATGAGCATGCCACTGCACTCCTACCTGGGCGACAAGAGTGAGACTTCGACTCAAAAAAAAAACAGCTGGTGGAAGAATTGTATTCTACTGTTTTTTGGTTTTTGGTTTTTTTTCCTGAAAATGTTTATCCTAGAGAAATTATATTTTCAGTGGCCAAATTCAGGATTATGAGAAAGAACTTTGTCCTTTTGAATAGGCATAATTCAGCCCTTTGGCTCTGCTTGAATCCATCTGCCTTCATGAATCTGATGTTTTCTTGACAGCACTTTTTTCACTTAACAAGAATGTTACTTAATCACTTTTTTTAAATTATGTATAAAATATACATTAAATTTTTAAAAATTTGGAGGAAAAGGTGAAATATACAGTAAGACTCTACATGATGACCTCCCTACCCCCAACCCTGCTCCCAGTGTTATCAGTTTATTATATGTCCTCTCAGTTCATTTTCTTTACATCCACTCATTGTTTATATGTATGTGTGTATATATATATATGTATATACACACAAAAACACATGTAACACACACACATAAATATATCCGCTCAATGAAAGTATCTGTAAATGGGTCTTTTTATCAGTTCTGGAAAATTCTCAGCCAGTATCAATTTGGGAATTGTTTCTACTCTATTCTCTCTCTTCTATAGCTCTAATGTTCTATGTCCAGTTTTTCTATTTCTTTTTTTTTCTTTGAGTCAGAGTCTCACTCTGTTGCCCAGGCTGGAGTGCAGTGGCACGCTCACAGCCACTGCAGCCTTGACCTGCTGGGCTCAGGTGATCCTTCTGCCTCAGCCTTCCAAGTAGCTGGTAGCTGGAACTATAGGTGTGCGCCACCTTGCCCAGCTAATTTTTTGATTTATTATAGAGACAAGGTCTCGCTAAGTTGCCCAGGCTGGTCTTCAACCTCTGAGCTCAGGCAGTCCTCTTGCCTCAGCCTCCCAAAGTGCTGGAATTACAGGCTTGAGCCATCATGCCCAGCCCAAAACTATAATGTTACTAGACTATATCTTGGCATTGGTTTTTAAAGGTCAATATAGTCTTGAATTAAGGCTTTTAGTATTTTTTTCTTTTTCCTTATGTTTGTTTTCTTTGGGGACTTCTATTATCTGTGTATCAGATCTTCTTTGCCTAGCTTTAATAGTAGTCACATCTCTTTAATTTCTTTCATTATTATTATTATTTTATTTTTTTTTTTTTTTTTTGAGTTGGAGTCTCACTCGGTTGCCCAGACTGGAGTGCAGTGGCCGCTTCCGGCCACCGCAGCCTCAACCTGCTGGGCTCCGGCGATCCTTCCGCCTCAGCCTTCCAAGTAGCCGGAATTACAGGCACGCGCTACCATGCCCAGCTGATTTTTTGATTTATTGTAGAGATGAGGTCTCGCTGCCCAGGCGGGTCTCGAACCCGTGGGCTCAGGCAATCCACTCACCTCAGCCTCCCAAAGGCGCGGGATTACAGGCTGAGCCACCGAGCCCGGCTTATTATTTTTTTGAAAGCAGGATTTATGTATTTATTTATTTTTATTTATTTATTTATTTTTTGAGTTGGAGTCTCACTCTGTCGCCCAGACCAGAGTGCAGTGGCTGCTCCCAGCCACCGCAGCCTCGACCTGCTGGGCTGCGGCGATCCTTTCCGACTCAGCCTTCCAAGTAGCAGGAACTACAGGCGCGCACTACCACGCCTGGCTAATTTTTGATCTATTGTAGAGATGAGGTCTCGCCAAGTTGCCCAGGCGGGTCTCAAACCCACGGGCTCAGGCAATCCACTCACCTCAGCCTCCCAAAGGCGCGGGATTACAAGGCTGAGCCACCGAGCCCGGCTGAAAGCAGGATTTATTAAGAGGACATAAAAGCTCCCACAGTGGGAGGGAACCTGAGGGAGTTGCCCTCTTTCATTATGTTTATTTTTTTTTTATAGAGATATCTCGCTGTTTTGCCTTGGCTGGTCTCAAATGCCGCCTTCAAGTGGTACTCCTGCCTTGACCTCTCAAAGTGCTAGAATTACAGGCCTAAGGCACCATGCCTGGCCTTCTCTTTGATTTTTAATAATTTTTTCCTTTTCACTGATTTCTTTTTTTTTTTTTGAGTTGGAGTCTCACTCTGTCACCCAGACTGGAGTGCAGTGGCCGCTCCCGGCCACCGCGGCCTCGACCTGCTGGGCTCCGGCGATCCTTCCGCCTCAGCCTTCCAAGTAGCTAGAACTACAGATACATGCTACCATGCCCGGCTAATTTTTGATTTATTGTAGAGACGAGGTCTCGAAGTTGCCCAGGCTGTTCTCGAACCCGTGGGCTCAGGCAATCCGCTCACCTCGGCCTCCAAAAGTGCTGGGATTACAGGCTGAACCAACGAGCCCGGTCTCACCTATTTCTTAATACCTTTTTGTGTTTCTTCACTATTAGGTTGTTTCCGTTTTTGGCTTTGATTTCTAAAATGATTTCTCCACTTATTTCTAATTCTTTCTTTGAATTCAGTCACCTTGTGTCTGAGCATTTCTAAGTTGTTTTTCATATCTTCGAGCATTTAAAAATTATCTTATGCCTTATTTTGAAATAATAAGTTATAGTTTTTAATCTGTATTGTGAGCATGTGTTTCTGGTATGCTTTTCTTTTTTTTTTTTTTTGAGTTGGCGTCTCACTCCGTCGCCCAGACTGGAGTGCAGGGCACGCTCCTGGCCACCACAGCCTTGACCTGCTGGGCTCCGGCGATCCTTCCGCCTCAGCCTTCCAAGTAACTGGAACTACAGGCGCACGCTACCACACCCGGCTAATTTTTTATGTATTGTAGAGATGAGGTCTCGCCAAGTTGCCCAGGCGGGTCTCGAACTCATGGGCTCAGGCAATCCACTCACCTCAGCCACCCAAAGCGCAGGATTACAGGCTGAGGTACCAAGCCCGGCTTTTTATTTATTTTATTTATTTATTTTTTTAAAGAGTAACTATTTTGGATTTGACCTGGGTCCTTTTGTTGTTGTTCATTTTTATATGATAAAAATTCAGTTTTTCTGAATTTTTAGAAGTTGGTATGCTTCAGGACAGATGTTCTTACTTCACAAGAAAGAACTCTATCTTCTGTTATTTTTATAGTGTTTTGAAACAATGGCAGCCTCCTTTCTAATACTGCCTTTTTGGTTCCTATTTATGTGTGATATCTCTACTTTTATCAGACTCTCCTCTTTATCTCTCTTGTTCCTGTTGTGATCAGTTTTGTTTCCACTCCCAGCAGCTTCCCTTTGGTGTGGGGCTTTGACCTGGAAGGACTCTGGCAGGTCAGTTTTGAGAGAGTTCAGGGCCTTGCCTGCTCCTGTCCCTTTAGGCCTCACAGCCAACCCCTTGCCCTCAGCTACTACTGGAGTGATTAAAACCCTCCCAGTTTCAGCTGATGTTCAGTTTGGCTCATGTGCTTTCCAAAGAATGCTTTCGGTTGGCCACATTGGGGTTATCCTGTTTTTAGGTCTGTCAGATGCCTCATTCCTTCTTTTATTCTTCCATATGCATGTTGATAATGTAGGTCTTGTGACTGATGATGGTTTGTTTCTACTTGCTTATTTTGGGGAGTGTATGGGGATATTTTGTCACTCACTTTTGCTGTAAATGTTGTCTGTGGGTTTTTGGTTTTGCTATCTGTTGAGCTTTTTCTTATGTGGGGATTTTGGGAGATTTAAAAAAAAATCTATGCTGCTACTATAATTTTCCCAGAACTCAATCTTCTGTATTTTGAAATTTCTTTAGAAGTTGTCATTTTGTCCCTTCATTCTAAATAATGTCTGTAGGCCAGGTGCAGTGACTCACACCTCTAATCTCAACACTTTGAGAGACCTAGGTGAGAGGATTGTTTGAGCCCAGGAATTCAAGACCAACCTGGACAACATGACGAGATCTCATCCCTACAATAAATAAAAAGATAACCCAAGTGTGGTGGCGCACACCTGTAGTCCCAGCTACTTGGAAGGCTGAGGCGAAAGGCTCACCTGAGCCCAACAGATCGAGGCTGCAGTAGCCATGTGCATGCCACTATACTCCAGCCTGGGTAACAGAGTGAGACTCTGACTCTAAATAAACAAACAAAGTCTTTAGTTCTGTCTTTCAGTTCATTTGATTTTCTTCTCAACTGTGTCTAATCTTTGGTTTTTAATATGTTTTATTGTTCATTTCTAGAAGCAGTTCTATTTTGTTCCTTTTTAGCCCTGATTGGTTAATCTTTATAATTTCTGGTTGGCTACATACTTTTATCTTGTCAGAGTTATTAAACATAATTTATATTCTGTCTGATAATTTCAGTTTGTTTGTTTTTGAAACATAGTCTTATATGGTTGGCCAGGCTGGACTTGAACTCGTGGGCTCAGGCAATCCTCCTGCATCAGCCTTCAGAGTAGCTGGGATTACAGGCATGTGTCACCATGCCTGACCTGATAATTACAATATCTGAAATCTTGTTAGACTCTTTTGTTTCTGCTGCTTCTTGCTTGCGATACTTGGTTTCTTTCATGCTTAGTGATTTTTGGCTAAGCTGCTCATTTCCCTTTGAAATTTATTTGTGGGGATAGTTTAAGGCCTGGGCTGAAGGTGGAACATGGGTGGTATATAGTATCTTTTTTAATGTAGGAGTTATTGCATTATCCTGTTTATCTTTAACTTTTTTTTTTTTTTAACCAAACTGCAGCACGATATCATAGTGCTGTCATTCAGATGGTTGTAATGAATCACATTTTTGTCTTATTTTCTGGGAGCTGTAGGTGTATCCTGAGTGTGAAGATCAGAGAGCTTGTTTGCCATCAGGATCTTTTCTGACTTGTTCCTCAGACAACACCATTCGCTTCTGGAACTTAGATAGCAGCCTCGATTCTCACTGGCAGAAAAACGTCTTCAGCAATGTGAGTGACTTCTTGTGAATCACCTTTCAAGAAGAGCAAAGACCTACTTTTAAGCTAGGCTGCAGGGACAGGAAGGAGTCTTACAGAATGCAGACATAGACTGGCTTCACTAGGGGCAAGAACTAGGAACCAAGATGGGCCACTCTCCGTCCCTTCCTCGTGTTTCACTCACTCTCCTTCTCTCTCCTTTTGTGGTGGCGTGATCTGTCTTCTCTGATTCTCTGCCAGTTGGCTTCTGGTCTCCAGATGTGTGTGGACATGGCCACTCCAGGCATCCTAACACACCCAGCAGAGATGGAATTGTTTCTCAAGTCTTGAGTCAGAACTCCCTGAGAGAACCCCTGATGAGAGAGCCCCATGCAGGGCTTCCTGTCTACTAGCTGCCACGCAGGGAGGCCGCAGGTGGGGGTGCTGGTAGGATGCTGGAGAGAGCCATGATGGGAGGTTGGGGAGAAAAGTTTGCTGAAGAAATTTTGGTTAGTATTGCTAGTTCAGCGAGGGAGCTTCTCTGGGGAGCTGAGATCTGAATCACGCATTCGTTTATTCTGCATGTACTTGTTAAGGTCAGTGCCAGGTGCTTTGCTACAAGCTGGGAACATAGAAGTGACTAGGACCCTTCTTCTGCCTTTGTGGCACATATAGTCTAGGGGAGGAAGACAGTGAACTGATAACTGAACTAATTATCTGTAACTACAAGTATGATAAGCACCATGAAAGAAAATGTGCAGGGTGCTAGTAGGATATATCACAGTATCATGTGATCTTATCTGGGACATCATGAGCAGCTTCCTGAGGAAGAGATAACAAACTTGAGATTTGGAAGACTGGGAGGAGTAAAGAGAGGAGGGGAGGGGATTCCACACTTAGGGAATACCCTGTGCAAAGGCCCTGAGGTGGGAAAGAGCTGGGTGAGTTGGAAAACCTGAAAGAAGACAGTGTGGCTGGAATGAAATAGGCCCTTGATGCAGGATTAGGTAGCAGATACTGCACTATTGTTTAGCTACACACAACAGAAAAACTCAAAACAAGTAAAAGTTTGGCTTTCTGGCTCATACAAGTAGTCTGAGGTAACCAGTTCAGACTGTTTTGGCTGCAGGAATCCTTTAGGGACCCAAGGGCCTTCCAGCTCTCCACTCTGTCATCAAAGTGAGTGCTCCTTGTCCTCTTGACTGTTGGGGCTCCAGCAATCAAATCCAAGTTCTAGGCAGCAGGATGAGGAACAGGAGGCAGAAGAGTGCTTGCTTGCTTTCTGTCTCATGCCCAGAATGTATTCACATGCCCTCATCTAGCTGCAAGGGAGGCAGGAAACCATAGTTGTTCTGATTGGTGAAGCTCCCAGCTCAGAATCATAGTTGTATTACTAATGAAGAAGGGGAGACTGGTTGTGGGGAGGTACAGAATTTCAAAGGTGCTTCTGAGCTCCTCACACACTAACCTCAGGCCTCTTCTTCCTGCAGACCCTACTGAAGGTAGTGTATGTGGAGAATGACATCCAGCACCTGCAAGACACGTCACACTTCCCAGACCGGGGGAGTGAGAATGGAACACCCATGGACGTGAAAGCTGGGGTGCGAGTCATGCAGGTCAGTCCTGATGGCCAGCATTTGGCTTCAGGCGACCGAAGTGGAAATCTGAGGCAAGTGGACCCTAGCGGTATCTAGTGTACACCTCCTAGCTCCGACTTGGGTTCTCAGAGCAGTGGGAAGGAGCCTTGACCTGGGCATCTCCAACTGCCCATCAGGAATGAGGGGCTGTGACTAGCAGTCCGGTAATCAGCCACCCCTGGGAACTTAAACAGGACTTAAACAGGAACTTAAACAGGAAACCATAGTTTTCAGAAGGGCTGAGATCAGGGTAACTACTGGAGCCTTAGCAGCTGGGATGTGCAAACTTTGTCTATAGAGTAGACAGGCAAACTCACATGACTCTAGGATACAGTGACACTTTGACTGGCCATGTGGTACCAATGCTGAACTGTCAAGGAGGATACCAGCTGGAGAGGGTCCCGGTGGCCCTGGGAGAGAGGCCAAGAGGCTGGTCATTTGAGGTGTCAGGCTGTTTACCCACCCTGTACAGGTTTGTCAAGATGTTACCAGCCCAACAGGTACTGGCAGAACATCAGCCCTGTCATGTTTAAGATGACAAATGACAGTCAGGCTCAGTGGCTCAGCCTGTAATCCCAGCACTTTGGGAGGCCAAAGCGAGTGGATTGCCTGAGCCTGCAGGTTCGAGACCAGCCCAGGCAACTTGGTGAGACCTTGTCTCTACAATAGATCAAAAATTAGCTGGGCGTGGTAGCATGCACCTGTAGTTCCAGCTACTTGGAAGGCTGAGGAGGAAGGATCACCAGAGCCCAGCAGGTCGATGCTGGGGTGGCCGTGAGCGTACTACTGCACTCCAGCCTGGGCAATGAAGTGAGACTCCAACTCAAAAAAGAAAAAAAAGATGACAAATGACTGCTGTGACCACCTGGGTGTTGAAGTTCTTGGGAGATGGAAGAGACTGGGATGGGGACTAGAGAACACGTGCCTGCAAAGGGACAACCACCACGCAGCACCAGACCCAGAACAGGCTCCAAGTTATCATATCTTCCCATTGTCTAAGAAGAGCATAAAGTGTACATTGTGTTTTCTGTGAAATTCTGCAATTTTTAAATATCAGCAATTGTGTTGATATCAGTCACTGCTTGAGGCCAACTTAGTATGTCAGGAGACCGTTCATGTTGACAGGCTCTGCTAGGAGTGGCCAAACAGTAGGAAGAGCTAATTAATATGGGTATGACACTCTTCCCCTATGCCAGGCGCTGATATGGACCCTCTGATATAAGTGCTTTTATTAGCTCCATTTTTCAGATGGGTTAACTGAGACAGGAGAAGCTGAACTGAGATCACATGGGTAGAATGGAGGAGCTGGGTCTACCTGTTGACTAATTTCATTTGGAGAGAATGAGGAAGGTCTAGATTTGAGACTCTTTAAGAATGGAAAATTGGGGCCGGGCTCGGTGGCTCAGCCTGTAATCCCAGCACTTTGGGAGGCCAAGGTGAGTGGATTTCCTGAGCCCGTGGGTTCAAAACCTGCCTGGGCAACTTGGCGAGACCTCATCTCTACAATAAATCAAAAAATCAGCCAGGCGTGGTAGAGCGCACCTGTAGTTCCAGCTACTTGGAAGACTGAGGCGGAAGGATCGCCGGAGCCCAGCAGGTCGAGGCTGTGGTGGCCGGGAGTGGCCACTGCACTCCAGTCTGGGTGACAGAGTGAGACTCCAACTCAAAGAAAAAAAAGATATGGTTGTACATCCCTAGACTATGTGGCCATGTTAGGGGGTTCCTATATTGCCTACTTGGCTGTCCTGACCTTTTTTTTTTAAGCAGTGACAGAGTGCCAAGGGCTGGGGTATGGGAGCTTCTGCCAGAGTACAGAGGGCAATGTGTGTGTCTCCCAGGATCCATGAGCTGCACTTCATGGATGAGCTGGTCAAAGTGGAGGCCCATGATGCTGAGGTGTTATGCCTGGAGTATTCCAAGCCCGAGACAGGTGAGCCCACGGCAGTTGGTAGGGGGATGGCAGGGGCGTGATCCCTCTGGCAGAGCCACAGAAAGGACTAGCTGATGTCTGGTGGGGCTGTGAATGACAACTGGGAGTCCTGTGTTTAGTAAGGGACCCTGTTGCTGGACTCTGAGACCAGAGTAGCTGGGACTTCAGAAAGCAAGACACCTGCAGGCCGGACTCAGCTTGACTTCCTCACCACTGGTCCTGGCACTCGCCACAGCACCCAAGCTAAAGAGGTGAGTGTGTGAATGAGTGAATGTATGAATGAGCCCGTCCTCTGCTGGAGGAGATAGATTGTTGGACATTATTCTGAGAAAGTTTGACACCGACAGAAAAACTGCCAGGACATTGTAATGAACACTCACGTACCCTTCACTTAGATTCTTCAAGTTTTTTTCTTTTAAATCCTATCCAACACTCTAACTGTATGTATGACTTTACCTGCTTTCCTTCTCTGAGAATGTAGCAATCAACTAACTCACTTTCTTCTACTGTACTTTCATAACATGCTTCTAACACCAGGTCTGTGGGGGTTATTTCCACACATCAAGCAATCAGTTCCACATTGAACATAAGTTGGGTATCTTCTAACTCAGCTTTGACACTATCTACCTGGGCAATAGAGTGAGACTCCAACTCAAAAA
>NW_007260083.1:172918-175596 GCF_000164805.1 Carlito syrichta
CACTGCAGCCAGGCTGGAGTGCAGTGGCCACTCCTGGCCACCGCAGCCTCGACCTGCTGGGCTCTGGCAATCCTTCCGCCTCAGCCTTCCAAGGAGCCAGAACTACAGGCGCACGCTACCACACCCAGCTAATTTTTTTGATTTATTGTAGAGATGAGGTCTCGCCAAGTTGCCCAGGCGGGTCCCGAACCCGCGGGCTCAGACAATCCACTCTCCTCAGCCTCCCAAAGCGCGAGATTACAGGCTGAGCCACTGAGCCCGGCTTCTTTTTGGGTTTTTATGGAAGCCTCATTACACAGACATGATTGATTAAGGCATTGACCATGGGTGATTAACTTACTTCAGCCTCCTCTCTAGAAGTTTGAGGAGGTGATCTGTCCCATCCTGAAGCTGCCTGGGGATGCCAGCCATCAGCATACAAAAAGACACATTAGTTTGGAGAGTCTGGGGGAAAGAATGATGTATATTTCATAACACCATACCCTTTCTTCATTTCTCTGTGTACACATACATGAGCATATACACACATACATGAGCATACATCTAAAACAAAGCCGTAGCATTATTACATTATTTTT
Source organism: Carlito syrichta (assembly GCF_000164805.1). Lineage (NCBI taxonomy): Eukaryota > Metazoa > Chordata > Mammalia > Primates > Tarsiidae > Carlito > Carlito syrichta. The sequence continues at coordinate 173,497 of NW_007260083.1, forward strand.
TTGCTAGATTATTTGAGAGAATAGCCATAGCACTATTACTTTATTTTTACTTTTTTTTTGCTAGACTATTTGAGAGAATGCTGTAGGCATGATGCCCCCTCACCCTTAAATGCTTCCGTGAGCATTCCTTAGGACTGAGGTCATACATTTGCATGACCACAGTGCACTTATCCAATCTTTTCTCTCTCCCTCCCTCTCTCCCTCCTTCTTTCTCTCCCTCCTCCTCTCTCTCCTTCCCTCTCCCTTTCCGTCTCCCTCCTACCCCTCCTCTTTTGTTCCTTTCTCTGGTAGACAGGATCTTGGTTACCTGGAAGGAGATTTTTCCTTTTCCTGTGGATTTTTGCAGAAATTGGGGACTGACTTCTCTTATTCGAACTTGAGGCACCTCCCCTTCCTTGAAGCAGTTATTAGTAACAGGGATTTGGGGTGTTCTGTTGGCTGGGTCTGACTGATGTATCCAATCTAGATTTTACTTTGATACTATACTGTCATCTGTCCTGTGGTTCTTATTTAAATTAGGACAGATGGCTAGTTTTCCCAAAATTATCCTATATAGCACCTTTTTCTTTTTCTAGTCCAGGTTCACATTTTAGTTGTCATGGCTCATTTGTTACCTTTTTTCTGAAATAAATATTTCTAATATTTTATTTATATTTTTAAAATTAATTTATTTTATTACTTTATTTTATCTATGTAGGGTACAACAGGATTAGGTACATAAGTAATCTACGTGCAGGGAAAGTTTGGGCCTCCAATTGGTCCTCACTTCCCCTGGTTTAGGACCAGGTGCCCTTTATATTGCCATATGCACCTCCCCCCCATTGATGTCCCCCCTGCCGAGCCTCCTTTGTGTGATTGTGCCTAATGTTCAGGTCCCACTTATGAGTAAGAACATGTGGTATTTGGTTCTTTGTTTCTATGATACATCATTAAGTATGATTGTCTCCAACTCCATCCAACTTACTGCAGAGTCCATGATTTTGACCTTCTTTATGGCTGTGTAATATTCCACGATGTATATGTACCACATTTTCTTTATTCAGTCCACTTTCGATGGGCAATAGGCTCCATGTTTTCGCTGTTATGAATAGTGTGACAATAAACATGCATGTACATGTGTCTTTTTTGTAGAACCATTTATGTTCTCTGGGTATAATTCCAGAATGGGGATTGCTGGATAGTATGGAAGGTCAATTTCTAGGTCCTTTAGAAATCACCATACTATTTTTCATAGAGGTTGGACTAGTTTGCACTCCTACTTTCAGTGTAGAAGTATCCCCTTTTTTCCACACCCGTACCAGCATCTATTGTTTTTTGGTTTATTAATGATGACCATCCTTACTGGAGTTAGGTGGTATCTCAGTGTGCTTTTGTTTTTTGTTTTGTTTTGTTTTTTTGAGTTGGAGTCTCACTTTGTCGCCCAGGCTGGAGTCAATGGCATGCTCATGGCCACCGCAGCCTCAACCTCCTGGGCTCAGGTGATCCTTCCTCTTCAGCCTTCCAAGTAGCCAGAACTACAGGCACACACCACCATGCCCAGCTAATTTTTTTTTTAATTGTAGAGATGAGGTCTTGCCAAGTTGCCCAGGGTGGTCTCAAACCCATGGGTTCAGGCAATCCTCTCACCTTGGCCTCCCAAAGTGCTGGGATTATAGGCTTGAGCCATTGTGACTAGCCTCAGTGTGGTTTTGATTTGCATTTCTCTGATGATTAAAGGAGGGTGGCGTTTTTTCATGTATCTGTCAACTGCTCATATATCTTCTTTTGAGAATTGTCAATTTATGTCCTCAGCCAATTTTTTTTTTTTTTTTTTTAGTTGGAGTCTCACTCTGTCGCCCAGGCTAGAGTACACTGGCACAATCATGACCACTGCAGCCTTGTCCTGCTAGGCTCAGGTGATCCTTCTGCCTCAGCCTTCCAAGTAGCTGGAACTACAGGCATGCACCACCACACCTGGCTAGAGATGAGAGCTCACCAAGTTGCCCAGGCTGGTCTCGAACTCATGGACTCAGGCGATCTTCTCACCTTGGCCTCCCAAAGTGCTGGTATTATAGGCGCAAGCCACTGCGCCCAGCAACTCAGCCATTTTTTTTTTTTTTT
>NW_007260083.1:175791-187666 GCF_000164805.1 Carlito syrichta
AGCGCGGGCTCAGGCAATTCACTCACCTCAGCCTCCCAAAGGCGCAGGATTACAGGCTGAGCCACCGAGCCCGGCCCATTTTTTAATAGACTGTTTTTTTCCTTTTGGCTCATTTGAGTTCCTTAGATCCTGGATTTTAGGCCTTTGTCAGATACACAATTAGCATATTTTTTCCCCATTTTGTGGGCTGTCTTCCTGCTCTCCTGATGGTTTCTTTTGCTGTGCAAAAAGCTTTTCAGTTTGATGAGGTCCTACTTGTGTATCTTATCTTTTATGGCATACGCTTTGGGGAGTTTGATCAAGAATTGGCTGCCTACTCCAATGTGCATAAGAGAGTTTTTCTTCTAGGATTCTTATAGTTTGAGGTTTTATGTTTAGGTCTTTCATCCATTTAGAGTTGATTTTTGTGCATGATGATAGGTAGGAGTCCTGTTTCATTCTTCTGCATGTGGTCAACCACTTTTCCCATCATCATTTGCTAAATAAGGTCTCCTCTCCCCAGTGGTTATTATTGATAGCTTTGTCGAAGATTAATTGGTTGAGAGATCAAGTTTTTACTTCTGGAATCTCTAGCCTATACCATTGGTCTATATGCCTGTTCTTGTACCAGTACCAGGCTGTTTTTATTATTGTAGTCTTATAGTAAAGCTAAAAGTCTGGAAGTGTGATAACTTCCTTGTTTCTTTTGCTGAGGATTGTTTTGGCTGTTTGTGCTCTTTTTTGTTTCTGTATGAGTTTCTGTACTGTTTTTTCCAGGTCTGAGAAGAATGAAGTTGATAATTTGATGGGTATTGCATTTAGTCTGTAAACTGTCTTGAATAGGATGGACATCTTGACACTACTGATTCTTCCAGTCCATGAGCATGTGATGTTATTCCATTCATTTGTGTCATCTTTGATTTATTTGATCAGTGTTTTGTAGTTCTCGTTATAAAGGTCCTTCACTTCTCTGGTTTGGTAGATGCCAAGGTATTTCATTTTTTTGTGTGTGACCATTGTGAATGGGATTGTGCTTTTTATGTGATTTTCTGCCTGTTTGGTGCTAATGTATAGAAATGCAGCTATCTTTTGTACATTGATTTTGTACCCTGAAACTTTACCAAAGTCATTTATCGTGTAGGGAGGCTTTTGATGGACTCTCTTGGGTTTTCAAAGTATAAGATCATATCGTTGGCAAAGAGGGATAGCTTAACTTCCTCTTTTCCTATTTGAATACTCATGGTTTTCTTTTCTTGCCTCATTGCTTTGGCTGTGACTTCCAGCACTATGTTGAACAGGAGGAGTGAGAGTGGGCAACCTTGTCTTGTTCCCATTTTCAGGAGGAATGCTTCCAGCTTATGTCCTTTGAGCAAAATGTTGGCTATGGGTCTATCATAAATGGCACTTACTGTTTTGAGGAATATTCCTTCTATGCCTAGGTGTTCAAAGGTTTTTATCAAGAAGGGATGCTGGATTTTGTTGAAAGCTTTTTCTGCATGTGGTTCTTGTTTTTACATCTGTTAATGTAAAATATTGAGGCAGGGTCTCACTCTGTCACCCAGGCTGGAGTGCAGTGATGCAAAAATAGCTCATTGCAGCCTCAAATTCCTGGGCTCAGGAGATCCAAGTAGCTAAGACTTGCTCGACTTTTTGTTTGTTTGTTTTTGGTTTTGGTTTTTTTGAGTCTCACTCCTTTGCCCAGGCTGGAGTGCAGTGGACGCATACTCATGGCCACCCCAGTGTCGACCTTCTGGGTTCCATCAATCCTTGTGCCTCAACCTTCCGAGTAGCTGGAACTACAGATACGTGCTACCACGCCCGGCTATTTTTTATTTTATTTTAGAGATGAGGTCTCACCAAGTTGCTTGGACTGGTCTCGAACCCATGGGCTCAGGTAGTCCACTTGCCTCAGCCTCCCAAAGTGCTGGGATTACAGGCTGAGCCACCGAGCCCAGCCTTTTTTTTTTTTTTTTTTAATGTAAAGACAAGCTGGGCTATGTTGCCCAGGCTGATCTAGAACTCCTGGGCTCAAATGATCTTCCCATCTCAGCTTCCCAAAGCACTGGAATTATGGACATGAGCCACTGTACCCAGCCTATTTCCACAGTCTTAATTTGTCTTTTGACCACGGCTTTGTGCAGAATAAATTATTTTGTAGACTCTCTCTCTCAATTTAGGTTTGTCTGTTTTCCTTGTGATTTGATTCAGATGATACGTTTTTGGCAGGAATATAACGTAGGCGGAGTTATATCCTGATAAGTTACGTGATGATTTTTTCATGTTCTTCTTCCATTCTTCCATCCCCCATACCCTCTGTCTCCCCAAATTTTCTTTAAATCTCTTTTTACTCGGTAAACCTTTCCTGAGCTCCCATCTGCCTCAGGTTGTGTTGTTAGGCCTCAGGCATACTAGGTGACCAAGGTAGGTACTGTCTGAGGGGACCAGCAGAGAAGGCCCAGTGGCAGATGGAAGTATGGCAGCAGGTAGGTGGTAAGGCCTGTACAGGGTCCAGATAGCCAGAACTCAGAGAATGAGGAGGCAGTGGTTTCAGATGCGGTCGAGAGGTTGCCAGGGTTTCACATGGTATGCCAGGGAGTTGAACTCCGTGGGAAAGAGCCCTGAGCTCTGCTAGAATGTCTGCTATGGGCATGCATGGAGGAACATCCATGTGTACGTCAGAATTCATACTTCTAGAACTGGTGTGAAATGCCAAGGTTTGGGAGCTTCAGGGAAGATCACACAGAGCAGAGGGAGTGGCCTTTGCTGAGTCTGGGACAATTTAGCTGCAGTTCTAGAATCAAAGACTCCTTCTCCAAGGACTGGATAGCTCAGTCACATTGCCCTTCTAAGAGGCCAAGTGGCCTTCCAGGAACCCAGACCCATCCCCTCCATTCACAGGGTTGACCTTGCTGGCCTCGGCCAGTCGGGATCGACTGATCCACGTGCTGAATGTGGAGAAGAACTACAACCTGGAGCAGACCCTGGATGACCACTCCTCCTCCATTACTGCCATCAAGTTTGCTGGTAAGCCCCTTCCTGCTTCCTGCATCTCTCTCTCTTTCTCTCCCTCTCCCTCCCCCTGTCCCTGTCCCTCTCCTTCTCTCTTCTTTCTCTGACCCTGTCCCTCTCTCTCTGCCTCTCTTTGTCCCTGTCCCTCTCCCTGTCCGTCTTCTTCGCCTTCTCCCTTCCCCTCCCCCTCCCCCCATTCCTTTCTCTTGGTAAGCAGAATCTTGATTGCCTGGAAAGAGATTTTCCCTCTTCCTATGGGTTTTTTTTTTTTTTTTTTTTTGAGTCAGAGTCTCACTCTGTTGCCCAGGCTGGAGTGCAGTGGCACGCTCACAGCCACTGCAGCCTCGACCTGCTGGGCTCAGGTGATCCTTCAGCCTCAGGATTCTAAGTAGATGGAACTACAGACATGAGCTTCCATGACCGGCTTATTTTTTGATTTATTATAGAGACAAGGTCTCACCAAGTTGCCCAGGCTGGTCTCGAAGCCCTGGGCTCAGGCAAATCCTCTCGCCTTGGCCTCCCAAAGTGCTGGAATTACAGGATTGAGCCACTGCACCCAGCCTTCCTGTGGATTTTAGCAGAAATTGGGGACTGACTTTTCTTGTCCTGACTTGAGGCACCTGTCCTTCTCAGAAACAGTTGTTGGTGCCAGGGCTTTGGGGTATTCTGTTGGCTAGGTCTGACTGTTGTGTCCACTTCTCCACCTGCCACTTCCCTGATCTAGTAGGGCTGGCATTAGGAGAGTGATGGTCCCCAAAAGGAAATTAGGGTGTCGATCCTGTGAGAGGGCAGAATAAGCATTGGCAACATTGGCAAATAATTAGATGATATCAAGGATTACTGGAGGCTACTTCTGGCCAGGCAGAGATCCTTATAACATGTGAGCTGGACATGGACTCTTCCTAGCATTTTTTTTTTTTTTGAGTTGGAGTCTCACTCTGTTGCCCAGACTGGAGTGCAGTGGCACGTTCCCGGCCACCGCAGCCTCAACCGCTAGATTCTGGCGATCCTTCCCCCTCAACCTTCCAAGTAGCCGGAACTACAGGCATGTGCTACCACACCGGGCTAATTTTTTTTTTAAATGTATTGTAGAGGCAAGGTCTCGCCATCTCCCCAGCATTTTACAGCCAGAGCCATTTTACAGCCAGTAGGTACAGAGCCAAGGATCTTGCCTGAGACTGGCCTTCTCCAAAGCCTACATGCAACCGGAAAAATTGAAGGGATTCCTGCAAGACTGAAATGATTCAGTATAAAGACTCCTGGCTCTAGGGATCCCAAGGGGAGGGGAGGCAGGAACTGTGGGGGTTTAATAGATCAAAACCCAAAACACGTTCCAGCTACATTCAGGAAGTTTCTATTCATGGAGAGAATACCATTGACTCTAAGTTCCTGACTATGTACAGTTTTTTACATATAATCTTGTGAATGAAAATTCATTCATGCCCCTTGGTCTTCCTTGCTTTCTGTCCTACCTCTGTAGCTGAGATGGTAGGGAGCTGGGCAGAGGCAAGTTAATGTTTGATCGACTTTGAAGACCTAACAAAAGCTAGTCAGCTAAAACTTGTCAGACACCTTTAAAAACTGTTCAAATCATCCCCTTCTATGGGATATAGGTAGTTAAAATAAATCAATAAATCTAACAGTTCGGGCCAGGCTTGGTGGCTCAGCCTATAGTCCTGCGCATTGGGAGGCCAAGGTAAGTGAATTGCCTGAGGCCGCGGGTTCGAGACCCACCTGGGCAACTTGGCAAGACTTCATCTCTACAATAAATCAAAAAAAATTAACCGGGCATGGTAGTGCATGCCTGTAGTTCCAGCTACTCGGAAGGCTGAGGCGGAAGGATAGCCGGAACCCAGCAGGTCGAGGTTGCAGTGGCTGGGAGCGGCTATTGCACTCCAGTCTGGGTGACAAGAGTGAGACTCCAACTCAAAACAAAAAAACAAAAAACTAACAGTTCAGCTAGCAGTGACCTTACCTTTAATGTGTGCTCTCAATTCAGGAGAGATAGTGACTGGCCTAGGAGTTGGTCCTTAAGTCCACCTTCTGAAGCACACAAATATCAGAGCCCCTCAGCCAGTCTAAGCGGGTGTAGATCCTAAGCTGGGCCCCTGGGTGCCCTGCTCTGACTAGGCTGACTCACCCAGGAGCTGTGCTCAAAGCATTAATCACTTAGAATAAACTAGGCACTGGCAACATTGGCAGACATCTGACTGGTCACATCAGTCAGAACCTGTCTGAAGCTACCCTGCTAAAAGATTTGGTCTTTTAATCCTTTTCTGTAAAATATATATCCAAATAAGTGAATACAGTATCTGTATAAAGTTTACAGAATATTACAGTGAACATCCACATCAAAGTTTGCAGTTGGTCAGTGTGAACTAGGCCAGACACACCCATTGTTCATAGCAGAAACGATTTGTGGTCCTGATGCTATTAAATATAGTTCTTGGATTCACCACACTCAGGTTAAGAAGCAGAACATTACCTGTAGCTTGCAGGCCTTCTCTAGGTCACCCTAGGTCATACTCCCTCTCCTACGTAGGGCTCACTGCCTCCTGTAAGCCGGTGACTCCTGCTTGAGTAACATCTAATTCTTGTATGCCAAGCCCAGACTCTTTTTTTTTTTTTTAAGTTAGAGTCTTACTCCATCACCCAGGCTGGAGTGCAGTGGCACACTCACAGCCACCACAGCTTCAACCTGCTGGGCTTAGGTAATCCTTCCACCTTAGCTTTCCAAGTAGCTGGAACCACAGGCGTACACCACCACACCCAGCTAATTTTTTTCTTTATTTATCATAGACACAAGGTCTCACCAAGTTGCTCAGGCTGGTCTTGAATTCCTGGACTCAGGCAATCCTCTTTCCTTAGCCTCCCAAAGTGCTGAGATTACAGGCGTGAGCCACTGCACCCAGTCTAAGCCTGGGCTTTTGAATGCCCTGTTATGAAGGGGCAGCATCTGATGTACCAAGACTGTAAGGGCTTTATATTTATTCTGTCTTTTCATCCTCACAACTTGTGTTCTATAAAGAAATGAGAATAATATAAGCAAGCATGCTTTATAGTACTTACCTTAGACAGCCCTGTTCCAAGGCTTCACACAGCTCCACAGGGAATGGGCCATTATTAAGCCCATTGTATGGATAAGGGTTCAGAGGGGAAGAGGCACAGGTTCAGAGCACAGTGTTTAACAGCTTTGGTTCTGGGTTCATCTGGCCCTGCTCTCTCTCTGCACCTTGGGAAAAGGACTCTGTGACTCTGAACCCCTGTGTTCACGTTTGTGCAGTGGAGTGGATGCTGAGCATTCAAGAAGATCAGGCCAATGCACTGGGCCTGGCCCAAGGTTCCTGTGGATGTTCTGACTGTTCTTGATGGCATGAGCTTCCCAGCCTGCTCCACTTGACCCTGCCGCAATCTCTGCTGCTTAGGTCACCCATCAAAATCCCACATTGGAGATGGCATCCTTTCTGTGTCCCTGGCCTTTGTTTCCTTTGCTCTGCAGAGGACTACCTTGCCCACAGCTCCATCTGTGCCCCTCTCACACACAGTTCCCATCTTACAGAGTCCCAGTGGCCCTAGCACCTACCACACCCAATCCAGGAAGCCCTCTTTGCTCCCAGAAAAGCTCATAGATTGCCCTTGTGGTGGAGTTTCCTAGCTAGGGTCCCTTTGTGGCCCAGCCCTGCCTAACACACCACCTCCTCCTTCCCCAGGCAACAGAGATATCCAGATGATCAGCTGTGGAGCCGACAAGAGCATCTACTTTCGCAGTGCTCAGCAGGCAGGGTGGCATTGTCACCTTGGGGGCTGGGGCGGGGGACCTATCGGGGTGTCCTCTGAAAGTCCTGCCTGCCTTACCAGGGCTTGGATGGACTGCATTTTGTTCGTACCCACCACGTAGCAGAGAAAACCACCTTGTATGACATGGACATCGACATCACCCAGAAGTACGTGGCCGTGGCCTGCCAGGACCGCAATGTGAGGTGAGGAGCGTCCCAGCCCTTGGTTGGCCTTGCCTGGGCTCTTTCTGAACGGGCCTGTATGGAACCTCGCCTGGTCAGTCTTCTCCTAGACTTTCTGCTTTCCTCCCTCTGCTCATTTGGTTCCTGAGAAGCCAGGAGGGGTCGAGGGACCCAGTGGGCATCTCTTAGAAGCTGAATTGTCCCAGGCCTAGCTTTCAGACCTGCAGAGGGCCTCCTTCTGGCTCTCCCAGAATGTGTGTGAGGTTGCTGATGTGGCTCAGAGATTCATTCATTCACTCACGTTCCCTGAGCACCTAGTTGGGCTAGACATTGCTGGGGTCACAGCAGTAGCCAAGGCAGCCCCGGGCCCTCCTTCATGGAGCTCACAGTCCAATGGAGGGGACATGACCACCTCACCAGAAAGTGACAGCTCAGAGTGGTCAGAGCTGGGATGGAGGTAGCTCAGGGGGCTTATGGGGGCCCTGGGGAGACACCTGACCCCACCTCGGGATCAAGCAGGACTTCCTGGAGGAAGGGACAGCTGAGCCGAGCCTCGGCCTAAGGATGTGGAGGAGTAAGCCAGGGGGCAGAGAGTGTGCAGGGCAGGCAGGTGCAGAAAGGTCTTTGCCTCCTTTGTGGACTCATTCCAGTTGGGCACGAGGCGCTAACCTTGCTGTGTGCTGGGGAGAGACACATTCTTCAGTAGGCGCCCAGTACATAATCTCCCTAACCTCAGCTAGAGACAGGGCTTTAGTCCAGGCATCAGATGGGGACAAGAAAAAGCAGGGCCCTTCCAAGAGGAAAGAATGCAGCAGGGGCCGGAGAGTAAGAGGGACAGGATGGCTGGCCGCGCTGGCCACGTATGTCCCCGTCTCCCCAGAGTCTACAACACTGTGAACGGGAAGCAGAAGAAGTGCTACAAGGGCTCCCAGGGTGACGAAGGGTCTCTGCTAAAGGTGAGTACTGGGGCCCCAGGGCAAAAAGCACACAGCGCTGTCATCTGGGATCCGTGCCTTTGGTGCTTCATCAGAGCATCACATGCACTTACCCAGGCCAGACCAGGGATGCTCGGGAAGGGGTGTGGACAGGGTGGCCCTGCATGCTTTACCTTTACGTACAGAGCCCTTCCCCAAGTGGGGTGTTTAAGTGGACTCCGTTTTGAGTAGCAACAGGGGGTGGTGAGAAGGGTCAGCGAGGCATGGGTTGTCCCCTGCCAGACGTGTCACTCGGGACAAAATGAAGGCCTTCTCACACACTCTGGCCTAGAAGAGTTGTGAGCTCAGGCTCCAGGGTCAGGCCTTAGCTCTGCCTCTAGCTGACTGTGTTACCTTGGACAAGCGCCATCTCTTGAGCCTGTTTTCATCATCTATAAAATGCACAAAAAGATAGTTTCTCTCTTAGGGTCCTTCTGTGGAGGAATTAAGTTTGTGCACGTACAGTGCTTAGTATGGTGCCTGGCTACCATTATTACTGCTCTGGTGGTGGTTAATTTTTTCTCCCATGAAATGGGAGCGGGAGTTCCTGCCCTACCAGGATGTGTGTCATGAAGGTCGCCTGAGATGATTCCGTGTGCCAGATGTCCAGCACAGGCGTGGGGTGGCAGTCAGTGTAGGCTGGTGTGCTTGGCCCCGGCCTGGGGAAGAAGTAGGCAGCCTGAGTGACATGCAAGTCCCTTTCCTGGCAGGTCCACGTGGACCCCTCTGGTACCTTCCTGGCCACAAGCTGCTCTGACAAAAGCATCTCAGTGATTGACTTTTACTCGGGCGAGTGCATTGCCAAGATGTTTGGCCATTCAGGTAGGTGCACCTCGCTGCTTGAGACACCTCCCCACCTGCCCTGAGAGCCTCTGACTCAGAAGGCCAGGGCAGCTTCTCTGCTTTGTTTACAGAAATCATCACTGGCATGAAGTTCACCTATGACTGTCGTCACTTGATCACAGTATCCGGAGACAGGTGTGACAGGCCTGGAGGCCGCCCCTGGCTGAGCCTCCCTCTGGAAGTGGGTGGGACATGTACTGTCAGGAGAGTGGGGGCTCAGCACTGCTTAGAGCCCACCCACGTAGAGTGCTTCTGAGCTTCCCATAACTCCCACCTTGAACTGTGTGCACCTTGGTGTCACACCCAGCTCTGAGTTCAAGTCCCAGTTCTGTCACTTTTTTTTAGATTGGAAAATATAGTTTATTTAAAAAGTAAATGAGAGATTCACCTCCCTAAGGTAGGGAAGGGGGCTAAAGCTTAGGAAAACAATGGTGGCCATAGCTCAAAGAGCCACATGGCCTGGCCAGTGCTTTACAGAAACAGTGGCCTCTATCCCCTTTTTTTTTGATCACCTGAGCAGTTCATTTCCCTTCTCTGAGCCTCAGTTTTCTCCTCTATAAAAGAGAGATGACACCATCTACCTTGAAAACTGTGTGATAGCTGGGTGGACTAGCTCATGCCTGTAATCCCAGCACTTTGGGAGGCTGAGGCAAGAGGATTGCCTGAGTCTAGGGGTTCAAGACCAGGCTGGGCAACTTGGTGAGACCGCGTCTCTACAATAAATCAAAAAATTAGCCTGGCATGGTAGCATGCGCTTGTAGTTCCAGCTTCTTGGAAGGCTGAGGCAGAAGGATCACCTGAGACCAGCCAGTCGAGACTGCGGCAGCCATGAGTGTGCCACTGCATTCTAGTCTGGGTGACAGAATGAGACTCCTACTAAAAAAAAAAAAAAAAAAAAACAATAAACAAAAAACTGTGTGATGATTTGAATGAGATGATATATATAAACTCTTTAGCTTGTGGTTGATGCCCAAGGTTGATGCCCTTCCGTCACTCCCTTTAGTTTACTCCAATTCTTCCTCATAGCCCCCTTCCTCAGATCTGGAGGCCTCTAGAGCAGGCCTAGTTTGCTAGGATGCCCTGGACCTTGGCCCAGGGTGTAGATCTGACAAAGTTCAAAATCCCTGCACTAAGTTGATGGGGTGAGTTTTCCAGCAGACTGTGGGGAATGGGGTCTTAGCTGTGGTGACCTGGGTGGCTTCAGGATCAGATGTGGTAGGGGCTACCCATGTTCACTCTTCCTCCCTCTCCCCATTTCTCTTTGGCCTCTGCAGCTGTGTGTTCATCTGGCACCTGGGCCCCGAGATCACCAACTGCATGAAGCAGCACCTGCTAGAGATCGACCACCGGGAGCAGCAGCAACAGCAGCAGCACACAAAGGAGAGAAAGTGGAGCAGCCACCCCAGGTTCTGGTGGCCCCTGCCCATCATCTACCACAGAGATATCTCCCTGTTCTGGACCCCATGAAGATTGACGCTGGGGACATAGCCATAGCCAAGACAGCCCTAGGCCTGCCCTTAGTGAACTTGCAGCCTGATGGGTGAAATAGACTTAGAATACAGTTATAAGCCAGGCACAGTGGCTCATGCCTATATAATTCCAGCACTTTGGGAGGCCAAGGTGAGAGGATTGCCTGAGCCCGCGGGTTCAAGACCAGCCTGGGCAACTTTGCAAGACCTTATCTCTACAATAAATCAAAAAACAAATTAGCCGGGCATGGTGGTGTGTGCCTGTGGTTCCAGCTACTTGAAGGCTCAGGTAGAAGGATCACCTGGCCAGGCTCGGTGGCTCAGCCTGTAATCCCGCGCCTTGGGAGGCTGAGGTGAGTGGATTGTCTGCGCCCACGGGTTCGAGACGTGCCTGGGCAACTTGGCAAGACCTCATCTCTACAATAAATCAAAAAATTAGCCGGGTGTGGTAGCGCATGCCTGTAATTCCAGCTATTTGGAAAGCTGAGGCAGAAGGGTTGCCAGAGCCCAGCAGGTCAAGGCTGCGGTGACCGGGAGCAACCACTGCGCTCCAGACTGGGCGACAGAGTGAGACTCCAACTCAAATAAAGAATACAGTGTCAGCCTGTAATCCCGCGCCTTTGGGAGGCTGAGGTGTGTGGATTCCTGAGCCCGCGGGTTCAAGACCTGCCTGGGCAACTTGGTGAGACCTCATCTCTACAATAAATCAAAAATTAGCTGGGTGTGGTAGCGCGTGCCTGTAGTTCCAGCTCCTTGGAAGGCTGAGGCGGGAGCATCTCCGGAGCCCAGCAGGTCGAGGCTGCGATGGCCGGGAGCAGCCACTGCACTCCAGTCTGGGCGACAAAGTGAGACTCCAACTCCAAAAAAAAAGAATACAGTGACACATATGAGAAGGGTTTTGAAGTGGAAAAGCAAAGTGTGTGGCGAGCCTCTGAGCACTGTGATGGTGGAATTCCCAGGGAATGTGGAGAGCAGGGGAGACCCCTGACTCTGCCAGCAGCGAGGAGGCGGGTAGCCAGGGCAGGGTTAATGGGGGACAGGGTGCAGTGGGGCTGAGGTGTCCTCTCGCACCTCATGAAAGCTCTTCCTTCGCTTATTTCTTAGTCTTCTAAACATGGGTCTCTGATGTCTTATGCAGCAAAAGCAGTTTTATTTGGAGTGAACTCATGTTCCAGTTTTGATTTGAGGTTTTGGTGTGGGGGCACTCATACTAAGTGGGCGGTTTTTAGTTTTTCCGCCCTCCGGCCTCTGGATCTGTCCCTGTCTGTGCCTCTCCTTCTTGAGGCCTTGCCATAGCCTGCAGGTAGGCTTCCAGGGCCCCACGGAGCAGGCCATGACATGGACCACCTTCCCGAGCTGGTACTGGAGTTGTTACAGAACTAGACGCCAAGGGAATAGGCAGCTTCCTTTGGCTCTTGGTTTTGAGGTCGCACCCCACCCCGGGGGGTCCTGGCTTAGTGCCAGCCTTATGCCTAGCATGTTTTAGTTTCCTGTACTCTGAAGGAGCCAAAATCTCATTGCCATCACCTGAAGGAACCCCAGCAGCCCAGGACTACAGCCCCACTTGCTGTGGCCCCTGGAGAGTTTGTCTTGTTTTTGAGTCTAGCCTTTGTTCTATCTTTTTTTTTTTTTTTTTTTTTTT
>NW_007260083.1:187893-191298 GCF_000164805.1 Carlito syrichta
CCAGGCTGGAGTGCAGTGGCATGCTCATGGCCACCACAGCCTCAACCTGCTGGGTTCAGACGGTCCCTCTGCCTCAACCTTCCAAGTAGCTGGAACTACAGGCATTTGCCACCACATCCAGCTAATTTTTTGATTTATTGTAGAGATGAGGTTTCACCAAGTTGCCCAGGCTGGTCTTGAACCTCTAGACTCAGGCATTCCTCTCGTCTCTGCCTCCCAAAGTGCTGGAAATACAGGTATGAGCTACTGCTCCCAGCACCATCTTAACCAGAAGTCAAGAATATGTCCATATGGTGCTTGGCACAGGGCCTGGCTCTAGGCAACTCCCCACCAGCACCCCATTTGGCTATTCTCTCCTTACTGTCTTCATTCTTGGCTTTAGGCAGGAGACGGTTCCATCCATGTCCGGCAAGATTCGCTCCCTGAGCCCTGGAGAGCAGACAGAGGATGAGCTAGAGGAAGAGTGTGAACCAGAAGAAATGTTGAAGACACCATCCAAAGAGAGCTTGGATCCAGGTAGGAAAGGGGTCTATATGAAGGGGCCTCCTATTTTGAACTATGTCAATGCAGGGACTCATTGCTGTGTTTTACCCACTACTTTGTTTTCAGGGCGTGGCATTTATTGAAACTCAATAATCATTTCAGTCAAGACTCTTTTAGTGTAATAGCAGCCAAATTCTCATTGTCTTGAGTTGGAAAGATAATTTTTTTAATGTAACTGAAAATTCAACAGGATTAGCTTCAGGCATGGCTGGATCCAGGTAGTCATGTGATGTTATAAAGGAGATAATTTTCTCTGTCTTTTAGCTCTGCTTTTCATGTTGGCTTTGCTCTCAGGCTGACTCTCCCTTTGTTAGGGGAAAAGATAGCCCCCAGCAGATATAGGTTTCTAGAACTCTATAGAGAAGAGAGTACCTCTTTCCTAACCGTTCAAGTAAAGTTTTGGGGTCACGATTCATGTTTCTGGTGTGACTCTTGTGCACATTTCTGACCCAGTCTCTGTGATTGTCCAGCCTGAGTCTTGTGATTTACTCCTGAGGACTGGGACTTTAGTCGGCTCCAATCAAACCACCTGCCCAATGGTAGGCGTCTCAGGGGTGTCCCAGGGAAAAACAAGGTGTTCTTAGCCAGAAGACACAGGGTCTGTTGTTCAGGCAAAAGGAAGAGTAGTCGCCTGGGCATGGTGGCTCAGCCTATAATCCTAGCACTTTGGGAGGCTGAAGCGAGGGGATTGCCTGAGCCCGGGGTTTCGAGACCAACCTGGGCACCTTGGTGAGATCTCACCTCTACAATAAATCACCAAAAAAAACCTAGCCAAGCGTGGTGGCGTACATCTGTAGTTCCAGCTACTTGAAAGGCTGAGGCGGAAGGATCGCTGGAGCCCAGCAGGTCGAGGCTGAGGTGGCCGGGAGCGGCCACTGCACTCCAGCCTGGGCAACAAGAGTGAGACTCCAACTCAAAAAAAAAAAAAAAAAAAAAAAGAAGAGTAGTCATTCTACATCTTTATAAAAGACTAGGCTCTATATAAATTTCTGCTCCTCTGCATAGGTCCTCATGGCTGCAAGATGTCTGCCTAAGTTCCAGGCATCAGAGACATGGTTGAGGAAGACAGACATTTAGGTGGGCATGGTGGCACGCACCTGTGGTTCTGGCTACTTGGAAGGCTGAGGCTGTGGTGGCCAGGAGCGTGTCACTGCACTCCTGCATGGGTGATAGAATGAGGTTCCGACTTGGTAAAAAAGACATTTTCTTCTGACATTCTTCTTTTTTTTTTTTTTTTGAGTCGGAGTCTCACTCTATCGCCCAGACTGGAGTGCAGTGGCCGCTCCCAGCCACTGCAGCCTCGACCTGCTGGGCTCTGGCGATCCTTCCACTCAGCCTTCTGAGTAGCTGGAACTACAGGCGCGTGCTACCACGCCCGGCTAATTTTTGATTTATTGTAGAGATGAGGTCTCGCCAAGTTGCCCAGGCGGGTCTCGAACCCGCGGCCTCAGGCAATCCACTCACTTCAGCCTCCCAAAGCGCGGGATTACAGGCTGAGCCACCAACCCCAGTTGACGTTCTTCTTTAGAGGAAGCTTTTTCAGCTGGTTGCAGTGGCTCACACCTGTAATCCCAACACTTTGGGAGGCAGAGACAAGAGGACTGCCTGAGCCCCCAGGGGTTCGAGATCAGCATGAACAAATTGATGAGACCTCTTCTCTGCAATAAATTAAAAAATTAACTGGGCACACTGGCACACACCCATAGTCCCAGCTACTTGAAAGGCTGAGGCGAAAAGATCACCTGAGCCCAGCAAGTCAGGGCTGCAATAGTCATGAGCATGCCACCACACTCCAGCCTGGGCGACAGCGTGGGACTCTGACTCAAAAAGTAATAATAGTAATTAGAAGAAGCTCTTTCCCACAAGCCCCTGACAGGCTACCCTGAGGTCCCAATGGCTATGAAGCTTACAGCTACAAGATAGGCTGGAAATAGTGACTAGTGTTGGGTGCTTTTAGGGTAGACAGTGGGCTCTCCCAACAAGGGAAAAGCAGGCAGGAACCAACCAGTAGGCACCAACAGTGTGAGAATCCAACCTTGGAAAAATCCAACATCACAGAGTAAGTGAGTTTTCCTTGTTGCCATCCTATACCCAATGTATTGTCCTCTCTGGTTGGCAACTTTTATTAATTTGGAATTCTTTTTTTTTTTGAGTCAGAGTCTCACTCTGTCGCCCAAACTGGAGTGCAGTGGCACGCTCCCAGCCACCGCAGCCTCGACCTGCTGGGCTCCAGCGATCCTTCTGCCTCAGCCTTCCAAGTAGCTGGAACTATAAGCATGCGCTATCATACCTGGCTAATTTTTTGTTTATTGTAGAGATGAGGTCTCGCCAAGTTGCCCAGGCTGGTCTGAACCCGCGGGCTCAGGCAATCTACTTACCTCAGCCTCCCAAAGTGCTGGGATTAAAGGCTGAGCCACCGAGCCAGGCCATTTCTTTTTTTTATTACTAAAATTTTTTTTGTTGAAACAGGTCTCACAATGTTACCCAGGCTGGTCCCAAACTTCTAGGCTCCCACCTTGGCATCCCAAAGTGCTGGGATTACAGGCGTGAGCCACCATTGTCTTTAAAATATTTTAAAAAGAGAAATCCAGCCAGGTGCCGTGGCTCAAGCCTGTAATTCCAGCACATTGGAAGGCCAAGGTGAGAGCATAGAAGTTTGGGACGAGCCTGGGTAACATTGTGAGACCTGTTTCAACAAAAAAAATTTTAGTAATAAAAAAAAGAAATGGCCCTGGGTCGGTGGCTCAGCCTTTAATCCCAGCACTTTGGGAGGCTGAGGTATGTAGATTGCCCTGAGCCCGCGGGTTCAGACGAGCCTGGGCAACTTGGCGAGACCTCATCTCTACAATAAACAAAAAATTG
>NW_007260083.1:191318-205734 GCF_000164805.1 Carlito syrichta
TCCCAAAGTGCTGGGATTAAAGGCTGAGCCACCGAGCCAGGCCATTTCTTTTTTTTATTATTAAAATTTTTTTTGTTGAAACAGGTCTCACAATGTTACCCAGGCTGGTCCCAAACTTCTAGGCTCCCACCTTGGCATCCCAAAGTGCTGGGATTACAGGCGTGAGCCACCATTGTCTTTAAAATATTTTAAAAAGAGAAATCCAGCCAGGTGCCGTGGCTCAAGCCTGTAATTCCAGCACATTGGAAGGCCAAGGTGAGAGGATTGCCTGTGTCCAGGGCTTCGAGAGCAGCCTGGGCAACTTGGTGAGATCTTGTCTCTACAATAAATTTTAAAAACTTAGCCAGGTGTGGTGGCACATGCCTGTAGTTTCAGCTCCTTGGAAGGCTGAGGTGGAAGGATTGCCTGAGCCCAGAGGTGGAGGCTGCAGTGGCCATGAGCATGCCACTGCACTCCAGACTGGGCAACAGAGTGAGGCTCCAACTCAAAAAACAAAAAAATGAAATCCCAAGAGCTCTCCAAATGCAGTTACTGCCCCAGACTGCCAGGCCCTCCATTTTTTTTTTTTTTTTGAGTTAGAGTCTCACTCTGCTACCCAGACTGGAGCGCAGTGGCATGCCACTGCAGCATCAACTTGCTGGGCTCAGGCAATTCTTCCACCTCAGCCTTCTAAGTAACTGGAACTATAGGCATGCACCACCATGTCCGGCTAATTTTTTTTGTATTTATTGTAAAGATGAGGTCTTTCCATATTGCCCAGGCTAGTCTCAAGCCCGTGGGCTCAGGCAATCCTCTCACCTCTGCCTCCCAAAGTGTTGGGATTACAGGCATGAGCCACTACCCAACTTCTTCATGTTTTTTGCCAACATTTGGCAGTATTAAGACTTTTAATCTTGATAAATATTGCAAGTAAAACATTGTGTCTTGTAGTTTAAACTTGAATTTCCCTGATAAATGGTGAGGTTGAGTGTCTTTTGATCTGTGAGTTCCTGTGTTGCCTCTTGAAGAACTGCCTGTTTTGTGTATGTTGCCCTTTTGTCTGTTGGGTTGTCTGTTCTCTTTTCATGGGTCCATGTGTCTTTCCAGATCCTCAGTGCCTGCTGACCAATGGCAAGCTGCCACTCTGGGCAAAGCGACTGGTGAGTCTTCCAGGAAAGTGGGACACCCAGGGGCTTGTGAGGAAGGGGCCCTCCCCAACTTTTATTTCTTCTGGGAACCCTGTTCCCCTCCCATGTCTCTCCTTTCCCAGGAGAACCCCTGTTACCCTTCCAGTCTCAGCTAGACAGCCTTTTGTTCACACAACAATGCCCCATGCCAAGCTTTGTTCTGGCTGTTGGAGACAGAACAGTGAACAAGGCAGACAGACATCTCCCTTCACGGGCTCACTGTGTGGCCAGGGACAACGTCCACATTAAATAAGCAAATGACATAGGAGGTTGGGAGCTGGAACGTGCTGTGGAGGGAAGAGGATCAAGATGGAACATGAGGACTGTGGGGGGTGGCAGTTTTAGGTAAACAGAAAAGACCTCACTGGGAAGATGCTATCCGAGCAGGGTTGAAGACAGTGAGACACACAGACACGGGGGAAGAACGTTCTAGGCAGATCAGCCTGCATGTGCAAAGGCGGGACTGTGCTTAGCATGTTCAAGGAAGAGCAGGGAGGCTGAGCTGCCTGGGTTGGAGTGAATGAAGGGCAAGTGCGGGGAGAAGGGCTGGGAGAGGTCGCAGGGCCGGCAGGTGTGGGGCACATGGGCTGTGTTGTGCTCCCTCGCACTCGTCCTCACGCTGCTTGCTTTTGCTCCCCAGGAGCACTGAGTGAGGGAGCCAAGGAGGGCTGTGAGCAGGAGACTGGACTGAGGCAGGATGTGTTAGCAGGCTCCTGTGGCTGCATGTGGGAAACAGACTGAGGGAGAGCAGGGAGGAGGCTGGTGTGATGATGCAGGCGGGGGAGATGGTGTTAAGAGTGAATGGAGGAGCCGGGCTCAGTGGCTTAGCCTGTCATCCCACGCCTTGGGAGGCCGAGGTGAGTGGATGGCCTGAGCCTGCGGGCTCGAGACCCACCTGGGCAACTGGGCGAGGCCTCATCTCTACAATAAATCAAAATGAGCCAGGCGTGGTAGCGCGCACCTGTCATTCCAGCTACTTGGAAGGCTGAGGCGGAAGGATCGCCGGGGCCCAGCAGGTCGAGGCTGCGGTGATCAGGTTCGGCCACTGCACTCCAGTCTGGGCGACAGAGCGAGACTCCAACTCAAAAAAAAAAAATGAAGAAAAAAATAATAAAAGAGAGAGAGAAAAGTTCAGCCTGGAGATATATATCTGGGAGTTATTTCTATTTCTGAATCCGGAAGTTGTTTCTCTCTCTCTCTCTCTCTCTTTTTCTTTTTTTAAAGTCGGAGTCTCACCTCACTCTGCCATCCAGCTGGAGTGCAATGGCACATTCACAGCCATTTCAGCCTCAACCTACTGGGCTCAGGTGGTCCTTCCACCTCAGCCTTCCAAGTAGCTGGAACCATAGGCGCATGCCACCATGCCTGGCTATTTTTAAAAATTTATTGTAGAGGCCGGGCTCGGTAGCTCAGCCTGTAATCCCGCGCCTTGGGAGGCCGAGATGAGTGAATTGCCTGAGCCCACGGGTTCAAGACCTGCCTAGACAACTTGGTGAGACCTCATCTCTACAATAAATCAAAAAAAATTAGCCAGGCGTGGTATTGTGCGCCTTGTAGTTCCAGCTACTTGGAAGGCTGAGGCGGAAGGATCACCGGAGCCCATCAGGTTAAGGCTGCGGTGGCCGGGAGCGTGCCACTGCACTCCAGTCTGGGTGACAGAGTGAGACTCCAACTCAAAAAAAAAATTTATTGTAGAGATGAGGTCTCACCAATTTGCCCAGGCTGGTCTTGAACCCATGGGCTTAGGTAATCCTTTCACCTCCACCTTCCAAAACACTGGGACTATAGGCATGAGCCATGCACCCAGCTCGGAAGTTGTTTCTGAGTCCAGTAGTTGTTTCTCAATCTGGAAGGTTTTTTTTGTTGTTTTTTTTTCGTTGGAGTCTCACTCTGTCGCCCAAACTGGAGTGCAGTGGCCACTCCCAGCCACCGCAGCCTCGACCTACTGGGCTCTGGCGATCCTTCCGCCTCAGCCTTCCGAGTAGCCGGAATTACAGGTGTGCGCTACCACGCCTGGCTGATTTTTGATTTATTGTAGAGATGAGGTCTCGCTAAGTTGCCCAGGCAGGTCTCGAACCTGTGGGCTCAGGCAATCCACTCACCTCAGCCTCCCAAAGACGCGGGATTACAGGCTGAGCCACCGAGCCCGGCCGGAAGTTGTTTTTTTTTTAATGGTGTTTAAAGCCCAGAGACTAGATGGGGTCTGTGCAGTGTCCATGGTCCTTGTTATAGTTGGTGCATGCTTAGCTGACCACCTGACTGTCCCATGTCCTTCTTCAAGTTAGGAGACGATGATGTGGCAGATGGCTCAGCCCTCCATGCCAAGCGCAGCTACCAGCCACATGGCCGCTGGGCTGAGCGGGCTGACCAGGAACCCCTCAAGACCATTCTGGATACCCAGGACCTGGACTGCTACTTTACCCCCATGAAGCCTGAGAACCTGGAGAACTCTGTTCTGGATACAGTGGAGCCGCAGAGCCTGGAGAGCCTTCTGAGCGAGGTACATCCTAGCCAGCCAGCAGCACCTGCATTGTACTATCCACCCAGAACTCGGGGCCTCAGTGCTCCAGTTTTGAAAACAGGGCCAACTTCCACTCCATGGAAGGATCATGTGAGATGGTGAAGGACAGGAGGGTGAACCCAGACGTGGTATTCAGCAAGACTTCCCAGAAAGGGGGGCAGACAGGGAGGCTTTGGGAAGTGCGTCTGGGGTTAAGAGCTTAGGGCCTAGAGCAGGCCTGAATCTGAGTAGGGGGCATTTGAGTAGGTAGAGCCCTGACACCACGCCCTTCTGGCTGTGTGGCCTGGAGTAAGGGGCTTGCCTTTCTGGGCTTCACCTTTTTTTTTTTTCAATGGTCATAACGTTCTCCTCTGCCCTAGATGGCTTTTATGGAATCCAGTGCTAAGAACAGGCCCTAGGCCCTTAGAGGTGCCAAGCAACTTTAGCTCTCACTCTGCTATTTTCCAAACAAAATTGTTTTATTCTATTACATATTTTTTCTTCTATCCTGTGAAATAATATGCTTACAGCAATGTCCACAGATCTTAGGTATACAGCTTGATGAATTACCTGTGTAATTCATATGTATCCACCACCAGGAAAAAGCATAAAGCATCTTCTACCTCCCAAAATGCCTCTTTGTTCCCCTCTGCCACTGTTCCCCACCCTATATAACCAATATTCTGACCTCACATGGATTGGTTTGCCTGTTCTTGAATGCTCTACAAATAGACCCTTAGAGGGTTGGGCCCCTTGTCATTTTTGGAGCCATACCTACTTCTGATCTCTAGGAGGACTGACAATGCAGGGGAGTACAGGATGAGCTCATGGGACTCATGGCACGTGGCACAGGCCTGGGCTCACTGTGTCCAGTGGTGGGGCTGCCGGCATCATTGTGCCATTACTGGCCCTGGGAGCTGCGGCTGCTTCAGAATGATTGTGCTGTCTTCACGCCATAGGCAGAGAGTCCCCAGAAGGATGGCTGTGGGCATCCCTCCTTCCTGCCCCGACAGAGGGAGTCATCTGAGGCCAATGAGCTTGTTATCTACGCCCTGCAGGCAGAAATGACAGTCACAGGGACAGCCAGGTAGGTGGTCTTTACACTAAAGCGAGCCTTAGTTGGAAAGGGAAAGCCCCAGCCGAAAAGTACACCCTGGAAGAACTGCTGTCTTCCCAGTGGGACTGTGGGAATGTGGATGGGTGTGGCCTAGATGACACAGGAGCCCAGCCCTGTGGCCTCAGTTTCCCTGGTTCCAGGTGGGGTGCAGGGAGTTTCAGGGAGAAGAGGCATTTGGAGAAGGCAGGAGAGGCTGAAGCAGTGCTCCCAGTAGGAGCAGGGTGCGGCTGCCTGGGGGTTCTGGATGGGCGGCCAGTTGTTCCCTCGCCAGTGTATGTTACTGTTCCCTCACTCACTCCCACTGGCATTGCAGCAAGTACTGTGAAGAGGAGGCAGAGGCAGGGCCTGGAGACCAGCAGGGCAACTCCTACCTCAGAATCTCCTCCGTCAGCCCAAAGGATCAGAGCCTCCCTGAGGGTAAGTGAGGGCTAGGCAGGGACCCTGTGGAAGTCTGCCCATTCAGCCTGGCCCCTTTCTGGGCACTGACTGAGGGTGACTTTGACCCCGTCCTGCTGAAGTTCAGAGTCTGTCGCCGAAGACAGACATGGTCCCTTCTGTTTCCTGAGGATTCTGGAGCCCAACTCTGCCACCTTCTTGATGTGGAACTTCTCTTGTCCATAAAGTGGGGGTTGGGTGCTGTGGTCATTCCCATTCTCCCGATGAGGAAACTGAAGCCCAGAGAAGCTGAGCCATTTGCCTTGGCTCACCTGAAGGGCCCCAGCTGTGGGTCCCTGACCCTAGGCTCTGCTCCTTCAGACTCAGAGGAGTTGGAGGCTGACTTGGAGTGCAGCTTCGCCACCAGCCATTCCTCCCCACCACGGTCTGATCCCGACCCTCAGTTTGCCTTGACGATGCCCCTCACACCAGGTAAGCAGCAGCCAGTCACGCAGGGAGGGCCGTGAAGGGACCTGGCTTAGAGATGATCACATACGCACTGGCCCCACTTCAGCCCTGAATGTGACACCGAACTTCAGCAGGAGCCTTTCCTTCTCAGCGTGGTGGCAACAGTGTGTGATGGGCAGGTCCAAGCTTTCTCTGTTGTCAGGTGGTGTCTGCTGTGACTCATGGTGTTGGTGGCTTCTCTCTCCCCTCCCTCCCTCCCCCCTCACCTCTCTGTAGGATGCTCAGGGACCACAGAAGAAGAGTTGTCGCGTTCTGAGGGGCTGAGCCTGCCCAGCAGCTCCCTGCCCCAGACCCCGGAGCAGGAGAAGTTCCTCCGCCACCACTTTGAGACACTGACTGAAACCCACCCTGAAGGTAGGGCCCTGCCCTTTGATGAGCCCTGCCTGGGCTGTCCGTCCAGTGCTGAGCTGTGTGGGTGTCTCCTGGCAGGGTGGGGCAGGAGGGCGGGGTGGGAGAGCATACCTCTTCTCGTAGGGACTGAGTTGCACAGATCTTCTTCTCCCTGCACCATTTGCTCCTGAGATGGAGATTTCTGGGGATCCACTTGCTGACCTGCGTCCCTGCCCAAGTCTGGGGCTGGTTGACTGGAGGGATGCTGAGGGTCCCTTCGGCGTCTTCCCCTAGAGCTCTTCCATGGGTCACTGAGAGATGTGGAGGTCTCTGAGGACAAGGACTATTACTTCAACCCTCGACTCAGCATCTCAGCCCAGTTCCTCTCAAGCCTCCGGAAGACATCCAGGTAGGAGCCCTCGTCCCACCCTCCAGCTCCCTAAGCACTGCCCGCCCGCCACCCCCCGCCCACAGGGCTGTGTCCCTCGGGCACCTCAGGGCTGGCTGAGTGAGTGTCCCTGTCCTGCCTGGTTTCTTCCCCACAGGTTCACCCACACCCTCCCTCACCGGCAGCCCCAGCACCCTGTGAAGTCTCTGGAGGTCAAGCCCACAGACCAAGGCGGAAGCCAGCCCAGAGCAGAGACCCTGAGAGCAGGTACTGGCTACGCCTCCCCAGATGGGACCCACGTGAGTATTGGGGTGCTACCTTCCTCAGGACACAGGGCTGGGAGCCAGGAGGCCTTGTCCTCACCTCACAGTTTGCTTGCAGGTCCTCTCTGGGGAGAAGGCTGAGGAGACCCTGGAGGCCTGGTGCCCGCCGAGTAAGTTCTCCCAGCCCTGCAGGAACAGCGTTGGGTTTCTCAGCAGGCAGCCCTAGATGCCCAGCTGAGCTGTGGGGGGTGTCTGTTCAGACCCTACACCCCCGGGGCGGGACCCTATCTGTGCTGCTGCGGTGTGAGAGCGCCATCTGCTTCCTTTACAGGCCTGGTACCTTGTACCCCTTCCTCCTCAGTGCTACCCACAGACAGGAAGCCTCCAGTGCCCACGTCTGTTCCCGCCCGAGGCCTGGCTCAGGGTGTCCATGCTCCCTCGACCTGTTCCTACATGGAAGCCACTGCCGGCTCCTGTGCCCAGATGTCACGCAGCATCTCCTTCGGGGACAGTGAGGACCCTGTTGTGGCTGAGCTGGCCACGCCCCTCCATAGGCCATCGTCCTTGGGGGAGCTGGCCTCCCTGGCTCAGGAGCTCCAGGCCGTCACCACCACAGCAACATCCAATCTGAACGGCGAGGGCCAAAAGCCTGCCTGGCACTCCTGTGGCAACCACGAGGCCCGGGCCAACCTGAGGCTCTCGCTGTCAAGTGTCTGTGACGGGCTCCTGCTGCCCTCACCCCCGCTGGAGCCACCCATCATGGGTGCCTGGTCCCAGGAACCCATGGACTCCCAGCCCAGGGTCACAGTCACAGCTGCCAGCTTCCCAATCCCTAGCCCTGTGGATGTGTGCCCCCCAAGGCTCCCAGGCCCTGAGCCCCCCGACTCCCCTGCCCATGCCAACAGCCTCCAGCCTCTGGAGGCCGGACCTGGTGTCCCTGGTCGCACTGCCTCCCTCCCGGAGCCCACCCCTGGTGAGTATACCCTTGGAGCAAGGGACTGTCCCCTACGCTCATCCAGCGTGCTAGTGACTCAGCTTCAAAAGTGGAGGGAGGACACCTTGGAGGACCCAGCCACAGGAGCCGTGCCATTCATTCATTCATTCGTTTGCTTACTTAAATATTTGATGAGCATTTTGTACATGTTGGGCTTTGTTCTGAGCCCTGGGGACATGGTGGTAAATAGGACTGTAGACGATTGACATCTTTTTTTTTTTTTGAGTTGGAGTCTCACTCTGTCGCCTGGACTGGAGTGCAGTGGCTGCTCCCAGCCACCACAACCTCGACCTGCTGGGCTTCGGCAATCCTTCCGCCTCAGCCTTCTGAGTAGCCAGAATTACAGGCATGTGCTACTATGCCCGGCTGATTTTTTTTAATTTATTGTAGAGATGAGGTCTCGCTGCCCAGGCGGGTGATTGACATCTTTGTTTGTTTGTTTTGAGTTGGAGTCTCACTCTATAACCCAGACTGGAGTGCAATGGCCGCTCCCGGCCACCACAGCCTCGACCTGCTGGGCTCCGGCAATCCTTCCGCCTCAGCCTTCCGAGTAGCTGGAACTACAGGCGCACGCTACCACGCCTGGCTAATTTTTGATTTATTGTAGAGATGAGGCCTCGCCAAGTTGCCCGGGCGGGTCTCAAACTCGCGGGCTCAGGCAATCCACTCACCTTGGCCTCCCAAAGTGCTGGGGTTACAGGCTGAGCCACCGAGCCAGCCTGACGATTGACATCTTAATGGGGGCAGTACCTAGACAAACTCTATAAGGAAACCATCAAAGTGACATGAAGTGACACGTCCTAAGGAGAGAAATAAGAGAAGGGGGATAGGGAGTGTGAGTGGGAGACAGTGGCTGCAATTTTAAACAGGATGATGAGAAAAGGCTTCAGGGAGAAGGTTACACTTGAGCAGAAACCTGCAGGAGGGACGGAGCCTTGGGGACTGAGAGAAGTGTTCCAGGAAGGGACAACACTGGGAATTAGCCCAGCCACCCTCGTCTTTCAGGCCAGCTCGAAATTGGCTGTGCCTCCCTCTTTCCCTCCTCGCTACCCCCAGAGGCACTCGGTCTGACCCAGGGCAGCCCTGCACACTGGAGCAGACACCGAGTGCCGGCTGAGGTCCTGCCGCCAGCACCCCTCGAGCTGAGCAACGTGGAGAACATCTTGCACCGGCTGCAGAGGGCCTTCCAAGAAGCCCTTGACCTTTACCATGTGGTAAGCCACATCCAGGGTCTGGGGAAAGGGACCGCCTGGCTGGGTGGACCCTGACAAGGCTTGCATCCCTCGCAGCTGGTCTCCAGCGGCCAGGCGGACTCCGAGCAGCAGAAGGCACAGACCAAGCTGGCCTCCGCCTTCCTGTGGATCCGCAGCCAGCTGGAGGCCAAGGACTGGCCGGTCGGGACTGCTGTGGCCCCAGCCCAGGCCCTGCCCAGCCCAGGCGCCCCCTCCCCACCTACACTGTGCCCCCTGGCCAGCTCAGACTTGCGTGCCCTGCTGGAACACTACTCGGAGCTGCTGGTCCAGGCTGTGCGGAAGAAGGTGCGGGGGGATTGAAGGCCAGCAGCCCCCCGCCACCACAGCCCGCGACCTCTGAAGAAACAGATGTTTTAAGTGAATAAACTGACAGCTTGAAGGACTAGTTCCTGGTGCCTGTTTGGGTCCATCCACAAAACCTTCGGGTAGATGCAGGGAGGGGAAGGATAGAAGATGACGCTCAGGAGGACCAGCCCAGGGGACTCACAGTTGCTCCAGTGCCAGGCCCTGTTCCAGGATTCTGTCCTTGGAGAACATGGGACAAACATGCCCGAGAAGTTTGAGAACTGCGATAATGATAACCCAGGCCCAGGTCACCCACATGGCCCATTGTGCTGCCCCAGAGGGGAGAGGGAGTCGTATGTGGTCCTTGCCCAGCAGGGCCGGTGGTACTCCAGGGAAGAATGCCCTTTTCCCTGCCCCCACCAGTGCCCAAGAACCCCCTTGGAGCTGCTGTGATTGCCATGTGCCTGACCTTGCCCATCAGTCCATGCATGGCCATACTGGATCCTGCCGGGTCCAGGCTGCTTTTGTCCCCATCTGCAACAGAGGAAACCGAGGAAGGACAAACAGGCTTGCCCCTCGACAGTCCTAGCAGCAAGCCCCGGCCACGCAGCAGCTGGGACCAAGTAATTCCTCCAGCAGGAGATCAGCATCCCATGAGCTCCCAGCACTGGTGCCAGCTCTCCCAGGAGGCAGGCATCTAGCCACGTGTATGTCTGCTAAGAAGGCCCCTCTTAGGATCAAACATCCCCTCTGTCCCAGGTCCCCATAAAAAGGAAGCCAGAGCCGGGTGCGGTGGCTCATGCCTCCAATCCCATCACTTTGGGAGGCCAAGGCAGAAGGACTGCTTGAGACCAGGAGTTCAAGACCAGCCTGGGCAACATAGTGGGAACTTGTCTGTAACCACCCAAAAAGCAGAGGGAGGCCAGCAGGGACTTTCCTAAAGCACAGTCCCACCACATGGCCCTCCATGGTTTGTGAGTTCTCTGCTGCATTTAATGGTCATGGCCCACCAGAAAAGGAAACAAAACAAAACAGGCTCAGGGAGACCCAGTTTCCTGCCTGGGTCCCCAGAGCTGCGACTTGAACCCAAGTTAGCTTGGTGGCAGAGCTGGACCCTTCAACATGAAGCACTGCTCTCTGCTGCTATAACATGACACATACTGCTCTCTGCTGCTATAACATGACACATCAGGACCAATCTTGCAGTTGTTCAAAAATCCTAGCCGAGCTCGGTGGCTCAGCCTGTAATCCCACACCTTTGGGAGGCTGAGGTGAGTGGATTGCCTGAGCCCACGGGTTCAAGACCCGACTAGGTAGGCGAGACCTCATCTCTACAATAAATCAAAAAGTTAGCCGGGCGTGGTAGCGTGCGCCTGTAGTTCCAGCTACTCGGAAGGCCGAGGCGGAAGGATCACCGGAGCCCAGCAGGTCGAGGCTGCGGTGGCCAGGAGCGGCCACTGCACTTCAGTCTGGGCAACAGAGTGAGACTCCAACTCAAAAAATATATATATATCCTGCCAGCTCCCAGGCACCTTTCACTGACCTACACATCAGGGGTAGAGGGGAGAACAGGTCAGGCAGCTTGTCTGTCCTCATGGCCACTCACCTTCTAGGGAGCAATAGAGACCAGAATTAGAGCTTCCTTTGTATAATTTTAAACAGACTAGGGAGATTTGCTGTGCTGGTGGAGTGTCAGGGAAAGCTTTTCTGAAGCAATATCTGCTTGATAGAGGACATCTCAGGAACAGCCAGTGGAGAGGCCTATGAGTGGGTGGGTGGGGCGGGATCAAGCATGGTATGCGTAAGCAACAGTCAAGCCAGATGGCGGGAATGGAGTAAGCCAGGGGAGGGCAGATGATGTAGGAGTAATGGGGGGTCCCACCAGGTAGGCCCTTGTTGCCTCTCCCTGCCGCAGGGAGCCCAGGTGGCCCAGGACTTGTCAGAGGCTCGCTCCAGGCCCACAGACCACCCCACAAGACTAGAAGCCCACCTGCCTATTTTGGCCACTGTTATCCAAGATCCCTGGGCAAAGTCTGCCAAGGTTTGCCCAACACAACGTTTGGGGTCCAGCCCCACCCCTAACACCCAAGAAACCACCTTGGGCCTCTGTCCCTCATGGATGTTGGCTACTCTTTTTTTTTTTTTCGAGTTGGAGTCTCACTCTGTCGCCCAGACTGAGGTGCAGTGTCCGCTCCCGGCCACCGCAGCCTCAACCTGCTGGGCTCCGGCGATCCTTCCGCCTCGGCCTTCCGAGTAGCTGGAACTACAGGTGCGTGCTACCACGCCCAGCTAATCTTTTGATTTATTGTAGAGATGAGGGCTCACCAAGTTGCCAGGCGGGTCTTGAACCCGCGGGCTCAGGCAATCCACTCACCTCAGCCTCCCAAGGCATAGGATTACAGGCTGAGCCACCGAGCCCAGCTGGCTACTCTTGATTATGTCATGGGCTTGGCTTCTTTCTCTCTTGCTCTGTCACTGTAAGTCAGTTTTACTTTCCAGCTTAGAACCTCACAGTTGCAACATGGCTGCTGTTGCACCCAACAGTACACCTTCATCCAACTAGGAGCAAAGACATGAAGCAGGTACCCACCAGGGCAGCAGGAAAGACATACAAATTATATCCATAGGTTTGCCCTTCAGATCATTCACACACAACAGGAATGGAGATCGCTCTGATTTGCTTAGAACATTTCTCCTGTCCTGGTCATGTTGCTGCTCAAACAAAATTGGGTTCACCAAACAGGTCTGGTAGAGAGGATCCAGCATATCTGTCACTCCCCTCTTCCAAATGTCAAGCTCTTCAGCCCTGGAAGGATCATACTTTCACCCTAGACAAGACACCTGGTTAAAAAACAACTACCAGTACGCTGGGCCAAGTGGCTCATGCCTGTAGTCCCAGTACTTTAAGAGGTTGAGGCAGGAAGACTGCTTGAGCCCAGGAGTTTGAGACCAGCCTGGGCAACATAGCAAGACCTCATCTCTCATCTTTACAAAAAATTTAAAAATTAGCCAGGCATCGTGGCGCACTCCTATAGCGCCAGCTACATGGGAGGCTGAGGCCACCTTACCGTCCAACATTGAGCATTTCTGGTCCGTATTTCAAACTCTTCAGACTCTTCCCCCATGACCCACCACCTGCTACCCCCACCCAGTGCAAACATGGGCTAGATCCCTGTGTCCCCACCCTTCCTCTGGAGCAAGACAATTTCGGCACAGACGCCCTCTCCTGTTTCCTCAGACAGCTGCTGTGATTTGAATAACCAAGCGGGCTGTTGGATGTCCTGTGGTGACTGATTTGCCTGGCAAACAGACCCTTAAGTCCTTTGCCTAGCTGGCACTCCAGGGAGACACTCAGCCCCCCTGGGGCCATGTCTTCTCTCCCCTAAGCCCATCTCCCCTTCTTGAGCCTCCTTGGTGGTCCTAGGGTTTGTCTGCTCCTGAAGCTGGTCAGTTCCCTCAGGAACCTGATGCGGAAGGTAGAATGGCAGGGCAGAGGTAACGAGTTGGCTAAATCTGCTCCCTGGGCCAGCCAGGAAATTTGCATGAAGAGAATGAGGTTCCTCCAAGGCTTTCCCCTCCCTTTCCACCTGGGGCAGTCGTCCTGGGGCTGAGGTCTGACAGCAGGTGAAGACAGCCCTTGTGTAGCGCCGTCTCACCATTCCTGAGGTGATGCCCCGTGCCTTCCTGGTCAGGAGTCGGCGTCCACAGCCACCCAATTGGGGCCGCCTGCCTGACCAGCTCCGGGGAGATGCCTATATCCCAGGTGAGCCACTCACTGGGCCTGGAGGTAAGGGTCTGGGAAGACACAGAGCATCACCACCAGTTCTCTCCTCAGACTGCAGCAGCCTTGGGGGGCTACAGGCACACCAGTCTTCCACCCTCAGGGACTCCTGGACAGTGGTGAGTCTGGCCCACAAACCCAGCTCCGTCTCACCCCTGCATGCTCTTAACTGAAACTGACCACTCCTTACTGCCCAGGCCCATTTGCACTTGCCCTCCAGTCTCAGGACTTTCTACCCATTGTTCTCTCTGCTGGGAATGCTTCTCCTTTCCTAGCAGTGAGCCCCGTTAGATCTCATCCCAAGCACCAGGATGGGCAGCTGCAGTACCTGCATCCAGAGATCTCTCCGTCCAGGGAAGAAGAACAGAGTTCAACTCAACAAGTTGATGATTTGTTTTATGTCAGAATAAGGGACAAAGTGATAGGTGTGAGATGGGGAATGGGGGATCTTGGAGCCTCTCAGAAGGAATATCTCAGCTGTGCAAGCATTGAAAGAAGAGCACTAGCCAGACTCTGAATGTGCTCAAGATTATTTCAGTATTTTTTAATAATTTTTTTAAAAGTTAATTTTTAATAGAGATGGGCTCTTGCTATGTTGCCCAGGCTAGTCTCAAACTTCTGGGCTCAAGTAATCCTCCCACCTCAGCCACCCAAAGTGCTGCGATTACTGGTGTGAGCCACTGTACCCAGGCTTTATAACTTAAAAAGTTTTTTTAAAGATTATTTTGCTGGGCGCGGTGGCTCATGCCTATAATCCCAGCACTTTAGGAGGCTAAGGTGAGAAGATTGCCTGAGCTCACAGGTTCGAGACCAGCCCGGGCAAACTGGTGTGACCTCATCTCTGCAATAAATCAAAAAGTTAGCCAGGCGTGGTGGCACATGCCTGTAGTTCCAGCTACTTAGAAGGCTGAGGCGGAAGGATTGCCTGAACCCAGCAGGTCGAGGCTGCAGTGGCCATGAGCGTGCCCCTGCACTCCAGCCTGGGTGACAGAGTGAGACTACAACTCAAAAAAAAAAAAAAAAAGATTATTTCAGTTTTTATTCAGAACCAGGCACTATTCTAAGCACTGAGAAGTAGGAGTCAAACAAATTCACTCTTTTATGCAGCTTGTGTTCTGGTGGGGATTGGGGGTATAAACAGTAAAATTAGCAAAGTATATATTACATTGGAAGATGATACTTGCTATGGAGAAATATCAAGTAAGGTGAGGATGATGGGGGATGAAAGTTGTTGGATTTGGAGATAAAATTAGTGCAGAATTTTAAAGAGGTCGTAGGTGGGTGATGTCTGTTACGTGTTTATAAAGAAAAGTCAAAGAGACAAGGGTACCTGCATTAATGAACATTTGTATGCTTAATCCTGAATTGTATCCTACATCTTTATTTGTTTATTTTTATTGTTTTGAGTTGGAGTCCCGCTCTGTCACTCAGACTGG
>NW_007260083.1:205754-208761 GCF_000164805.1 Carlito syrichta
TACATTGGAAGATGATACTTGCTATGGAGAAATATCAAGTAAGGTGAGGATGATGGGGGATGGTCAGGGAAGGCCTTGGAGAGAGTGGCATGTACACATACCACCGCTCCCCCTTGGCTCCGGGCACTCCTCCAGAAACACTTGTTTGCAGAGTAACAAAGGGTGGGGAGGGTCCTGCCAGAGGAGCTAACTCTGCATCCCTCTGCAGCCCATGCAGGGCACCCTGGCCTCTGCTCCCAGAGGCCCAGGGACTCTTGGCTGCCCGCTCTGCCCCAAAGCCTTCCCACTGCAACGCATGCTGACGCGGCACCTCAAGTGCCACAGCCCGGCGCGCCGCCATGTGTGCCACTGCTGTGGCAAGGGCTTTCACGACGCCTTCGATCTCAAGCGCCACATGAGGACTCACACTGGTGAGCAGTGGCAGGAACTGGGAGAGGCTGCTGGGCCCCAGGCAGGGATGGAACAAAATGGAGAAAGGTACCAGGAGGTGGAATTTCCGGTATTTGTCTATGTGGGCTGGCGACACAGCTAATGGAAGGCTTGAGACAGCGTACCGCAGCGGGTGGGTGTAAGGTGGTACCAGGGCAGGAGCCTACCGAGGGGTGTAAAGATGGGGGCTGATTATAGGATTCAGGCCCCAGATTGAAGGATATAAGGGAAGGCCTCCCTCCCTCACCCCCAGAGAAAGGAGCATCCTGGTGGGGGAGAGTAGGGACATAGGTATCTGGTCCATGTTTGTACTGGGTGGGGGTAGCAGATGGCAGGTCATGGGGTAAGGGCTGAAGAGCTTGGAAGAGGGACCAGAAATGCGCGACGTTGGAAGGTAAGGTAGAGAGGCTTTAGTACAGAGGCCACTGTCCTCTCTGTCTCATGTCCCATGCATGCAGGAATCCGGCCATTCCGCTGCAGTTCTTGCGGGAAAGCATTTACACAACGATGCTCCCTCGAAGCTCACCTTGCTAAGGTGCACGGGCAGCCAGCCAGCTATGGCTACCGTGAGCGCCGCGAGAAGCTGCACGTGTGTGAGGACTGTGGCTTCACCTGCTCCCGGCCTGAGGCCTACGCACAGCACCGGGCTCTGCATCGCACCGCCTGAGACCATGTACCAGCATTCTCCCCATAAGACTAATAAATACAGGAAGCTCGTGCACAAATCCTGGCATTTATTAGGCTCGGGGGAGAGGGGGGTGTCACTCAGTCCAGCGGTGGCCGCAGTGGGGGGCCGTGCAGACATAGTACAGGCGCATGGCGTCCTGGCAGAAAGAGCAAATCGTTAGGAAGGCACAGCAGGGAACAGCCGAACTGCACCCCAAAAGAACAGACGAGAGAACTTTCTCAAGCGGTAAAGGTTCAGCCCAGGATTCTGGGAAGGGCATGGTCACCCCCATACTGGTGTCTTCATCCTGGGAAGGCCCAAGCCCCAGACACTCGGGAAGTCCTCCGGTCACTCACCTCGGCCCGGGCGCTGTGTGACTGGAAGAACACCGCCTCCTTGTGGCCGCACCTAAGGGGACAGCTCTGTCGCTCGCCGCCTGACGCCTTTCCCGCCGCCCTTGCGCGCTCAGTGGGGGTTGAGCCTCTTTCCCTCCCCAAAACCGGTCGCGCGCTCACTTCTGGCACGGGTGGTCCTCCGTCCGCGGCAGCGTGGGGTCCTGGGACACGTCGGCGATGATCTGGGTCAGCTCGCTGCCGGGATGAGGGACGCACGATTATGCTCGGCCCAGGCCTCCAGGGCCAGCACCCTTCCCCCAAGCTCCGCTCGGCCACTCACTCCACTTCGTGCGTGATTTTGTTGACGTAGATGCAGCTGTTGTCGGCCTCCTGCTGGTAATCACAATTCCGGCACTGCAAGAGGGCGAGTGCGGGAGGAGGGGTCACGGAGGGAGCCCGTCGGGCCCGGGAGGGGGAGGAGGACGACGGGCGGGGTCTGGAAGCCAGTCGCCGCGGGGGGGGACGAGGCCGGAGTCGGGGTCACTCGGGGATGGCTGGGGGCGGGCAGGGAGCACGAGCCACACGGAGCAGGGCTGGGGGCGCGCGGGCCCGTCGGGAAAGACCCGGGCCGCAGCGGACGCGCGCTCACCGCGTAGAGCAGAATGCGGTTCTCCTTGTCCTCCTTGGGATACAGCATGTTGTTACTGCGGGCGGGGCGGGTCCAGGTCAGGCCCGGAGACATTCCTTCCTCCCCAGCCCGCCACCCCGGTGTCCCAGGCCTCACCATTCCTGGCAGAATCGAATGCCCACGAACCCTGGCTCGTAGGTCCCATCGGGCTCCATGGCGACGCGCGGCCCGCCGGGCCCTCTGAGCCGCCTCCGCGGCGCTACAGGGCGCGGGAAGGGTCAGGCCCAGTTGCTTCGCCAAAAGAGGGGCGGAGTTGCGCACGTGCGCTCGGCTCCCTCCGCGCGGGGGTCTGACCGATGACTTCAGTATTTTGATTATCCTAGGACAATCGCTTCCGACCTCGTCCCCCCCGCCCCCCGTTTACAGAATAGAAGGTGTCTGGCGCTGGAGTCGAGCAAACGACGCAAGCTCTGAGCATGAAAGAAAGGAGCCACGGCCTTTTGCCTGGCTGAAGGCCAAGCACGCGCGCAAGCTTAGCCCTTTCGGACAGGGCTAACCCTCGCCAGTTCCTGCTCTCGGCTTCAGCCACCGCCGCCTGCCCTGGCCGTTTGCCGGGCCGCTATTGGGAGAACTGTGAACTCTGGAAGGCGTCTCGGGATTGGCTGGGCCTACCCGGGAATACGGGAGAGCCCCTCCTGGCGGTGGAGAAGGGACAGCGGCGATTGGTGGGCCCCCCTTCCAGGAGAGTGCGGATTGGTCTGGTCCGGAGCAGGGGGCGGGGCGGATAGCCCAGAAGCAGGGGGCGGGGCGGATATCCCAGAAAGCAGCGGCGGCGGCTGCGGAGCCGGTGTGAGGCGGCTGGACCGGGCTGTGGGCCCCGGCGGGCGCGGCGCGATGGAGGTGACGGGGCTGTCGGCGCCCACGGTGACCGTTTTCATCAGCAGCTCC
>NW_007260083.1:208781-216197 GCF_000164805.1 Carlito syrichta
GGCCAGAGATAATCCGAGGTTGCGGAGACCCGGGAAGGGGCCGCGGCGGGGCGGGGCCAGAGAGACCCCCAGATTCCGGAGGTTGGGGGCGGGGCCGGGGATAAATCAGGTAGTCCCGAGGGCGGGGGTGAGAGCAGAGGGGCGGGCGCCCGGGAGGGGCGGACCCGGTGTGGCCCGAGTGGTGGGTCTTTTGGAGCAGCCGGGATGTGATGGTTACCGATGCGAGGGGCGGGGCCTCAGAGACGGTGGGGGGGGCACTGGCGGCCGTTCTCCTCACCCTGTTCCCTCCTCGCAGTGTAAACTGGAGCTGGTGGTGGGCAGCCCTGCTTCCTGCATGGACCTGGAGCTGTATGGAGCTGACGACAAGTTCTACAGCAAGTTGGATCAGGAGGATGCATTGCTGGGCTCGTACCCGGTAGATGACGGCTGCCGCATCCACGTGAGCCCTCCCTACCTGGAACCCTCCCCACACTCATTTATTTACTCAACACATATTTGCTGTGCGTTGCCCTTGGTGGTATCCAAGATAGGCCCTGCCCTCATGGAGCCCCCAGTCCAGCATGGTGAGAGACAGACTAGTCACTAGACAGGAACAGCCCAGAGTGGCCTGGGCTGGGATGGGGAAAGCCTGGGGGACTGGGGACACCCTGAAGAAGTGCCTGACTCCACCTGGGAGAATCAGAGAGGGCTTCCTGGAGAAACAAATGTCTGATCTGAGACCTAAAAGATGAGGAGTGACCTAGGAGAAAAGGGGGGAAGGACATGCCAGGTGGCAGGAACAGAGTGTACAGTGGCCTGAAGGAACAGATGGATCATGGTGAGTGATGAGACTGGACAGGCTGGCAGAAGCCAGGACACAGAGAACCTCAGCATGCATCAGCTGACATTGTTCTTTCTGTCCATATTGCCACCCCACCTCTCCCCCGCATCACCTCACTCAGTCTGTACCAGCCACATTGCTCCTTAGACATCCCAAGTGAGTTCTACCTCAGGGCCTTTGCATGTACTATATTCTCCAGGCTCACCCTCCCTCTTCCAGTCACACCTCTCTAGTGAAGCTTTCATCAGCCTCAGTACTACACAATTTTAACCTTATCTCTTGCTCTTTTTTTTTTTTTTTTTGCTTTATTTTAGATTTTTGTCCTCAACTCTTCCCACCCTCTGACATGCTCTGGATTTTCTCATTGATCTAGTTTGTTTATTGTCTGTCTTCCCCAATTAGAGTGCCATGAGGGCAGAAATTTTCCTCACTCTAGTTCACTGCTGTGTCCCCAGCACCTGGAATAGTGCCTGGCACAGAGAGGATACTCAGTGAATCATTGTTGAATGATTAGTTGAATCCAGAAAACAAGACTGGAGAGATGTTATAATTATCCCCACTTTAGCCAGGCTCGGTGGCTCAGCCTATAGTCCCGCGCCTTTGGGAGGCTGAGGTGAGTGGATTGCCTGTGCCCGTGGGTTCGAGACCCGCCTGGACAGCGAGACCTCATCTCTATAATAAATCAAAAAATCAGCCCGGTGTGGTAGCACATGCCTGTAATTGCAGCTACTTGGAAGGCTGAGGTGGAAGGATCGCCGGAGCCCAGCAGGTCAAGGCTGTGGTGGCCGGGAGCAGCCACTGCACTTCAGTCTGGGCAACAGAGTAAGACTCCAACTCAAAAAAAAAAAAAAAATTATCCCCACTTTGCAGAAGAGAAAACTTAGTTTCAGGGTGGAATTTATTTCCTTAAAGATGAGCTGTCACTAGGATTTTGACCCCACTCTGCATGACTCCAGAAGTCAGTGTGCCTGGAAAACTGGTTTTTTTTCTCTGTCATTTATTCAGTAAATGTTCACTGAACATCTACATTATTCCAGGAGTATAGGTGTGAGCCACATCTGAGAAGATGAGGAATGAGTGTCCCTGTTTTAGTTATGTCCAGTATATGAGGTAGATGTTAGCTAAAGGACCAACTGTGAAGGGTCAGTGGTGACAAGGGCCAGGTAGGAGGAGACCGTGGAGCTGGAAGACCATAGTATACTGGGATGCTTGACCCATCAGTGAAGTCTGGGAGGACTTCCTAGAGAAAGTCCTACCTGAGCAGAAACGTGAAGAATAGAGAAAGTTGACTGAAGAAGGGAAATTGTGCCCCAGAAGGAGGGCACAGCATATGCAAGGAGGAAGCATGGTGGGTACAAGGGACCTAAGGATGGACTGTGAGCCAGGAGACCCTGATCTGACTCAAGTGTTCACAGGTCCCTCTGGCTGCATGTGGAGGACAAGAAGACTAGAGAGACATGGAGGAGGCTGCTGGGATAGTCCAAATGGGGTGATGAGGCCTGGACTGTAGCAGGTGTGTCAGTACTCTGCCAGGTGCATAGGACTGAGCCTTTGGGCTGACCTGGGCAGCCTCAGCCTGGGAATCTGAGTGGGTCAGGCATAAGCAGTGGTTTCCTCAGACAGAAGGGTTTCACACCAGGGGGATTCAGATACAGACAGGCCTCTGACTTCCTTGGACATTCTAGGAAGGTGTCCCAGAGGTGGAGCCTCTGGGGAACTTTTACTTTTTCTAAAATTCTTTTTGTTTTTTAATATCACCCACGTTCATTGTTTAAAATAGCAGAACTTCACCTTGACAGAAATCCCTAACATAGAAAGTAGAAATCTCAGGGACCCTTGATCTGGAGATAAGGGCCATTTCTATGTTGCCATGTTGGCCCAGTGGTTCAGGCCAAACACCTTGGGGTTGTCCTTGACCTTTTTCTTTCTCTAATACTCACATCCAGTCTGTCTGCATACCCTGTTGGCTCCACCTAAAAAATCTCTCTAGAATCTCAGTTCTCCCCTTTCACTGTCCCCACTTTGGCCCAGCGTCCACACCCCTCCTCATCACAGCAGCCTCCTCCCTGGCCTCCCTGCTGCCCACTCACAGCCAAAGTGAGCCTGTGACTAATCGAGTCAGGTCAGGGCCCTCCTGGCTCAGCATCCTGCCCTGGCTACGTCTCACTCCAGGGAAAAACCAAAGTCCACAGTGATCCGTTGTGCCTCCTACTCTCCCTCTGGCTCACTCTAGCCCACCCATACCACCCTCTCTAAAAGGCCAAGGACAAGCTGGGCTAGGTGGCTCAGCCTGTAATCCCTTTGGGAGGCTGAGGTGAGTGGATTGTCTGAGCCTGCGGGTTCGAGACTCACCTGGGCAACTTGGTGAGACCTCATCTCTACAATAAACCAAAAAACTAGCCGGGTGTGGTAGCACATGCCTGTAATTCCGGCTACTCGGAAGGCTGAGGTAGAAGGATCGCCGGAGCCCAGCAGGTCAAGGCTGTGGTGGCTGGGAGCATCCACTGCACTCCAGTCTGGGCGACAGAGTGAGACTCCAACTCAAAAAAAAAACACACACACACTAAAAGGCCAGGGACATTCCTACCTCTGGCCCTTTGAACCTGCTGTTCTTCTCATCCCTCAGGCCTTGGCTCAGATGTCCTACTTTCAGAACCCTGCCCTCACCACCCTCCCATGATCCTTAAGCCTCTTCTGTTGTATTTTTTTTCCATAGCCCGTCTTCCATGCCTCTTCTCCGTTTATGGTCTCCAGCAGAGTGAGCACTGCTTGAGGGCCAGGTGTGTCTGTTTTTGCACCGTGTTCACAGTGCCCATTACAGGGCCTAACGGAACTCCATAGTGACTAGTGAATGAATATTGGAGCACATACCGGAGGAGATGCTCTGGCATCTAGAGGTTGGGGTCAGGTTATGTAGTCCCAGAGGTCCAGAGAGGGTAAATGCACTGCCCAGAGGGCTGTGTAAAGCCTGAACTCTGCCAGTTGGACTCAGTGGCTTCCAGGTCATCAGTGATGTTGATAAAACATGTGGGGGACTTCTGGGGACAGAGGCAGCCTCCAGGAGCTTGAATGGGGATGAGGAAGGGGAGATGGCCAGTACAGACACCTGTTTTCGTTTTTGTTTTTGTTTTTCTTAGAAAGCAGGATTTATTAGAGGACAGAAAAGCTCCCACAGTGTGAGGGGATCCAAGGGGGTTGCCCGTGTTTGCTCTTTATGCTGAACTCAGGAGAGAAAGCTGCATGCGGAAAAGGCAAGGGAAGATAAATATGTCTTTTCCCAGACAGGAAAGACTTAAAACTACAGAATACTGCAAAGTGCAACTGCTTCCCAGAGCCCCAGACCTCCCTGCCCGGAGCCTGCTCCCCACTGACCTCCCTCCCTCACCACAGGTTATTGACCGCAGTGGTGCCCGCCTTGGGGAGTATGAGGACGTGTCCAGGGTGGAGAAATACACGATCTCACAAGAAGCCTATGACCAGAGGCAAGGTACGGACCCATGGGGGTGAAGGGGACACGTGGGGACCAGGGGCAATGTGGGCAGTTCCTGGGGTGGCAGCCAGGATAGACAGGACCAGGCAGGGAGGCTGGTGGCGAGGGCAGAGAGCGTGGGCTGGAAGAGGCTGGGGTGAGACTTGAGGACAGGGGCAGACGGGAATGGGCTGGGAGGTGGGAGGGGTTGTGACAGTTGTGCAAAAGATGGGGCAGGTGGCATCCCTTCCGTTTCAGGGTTGTATGCAGGCCCCACGAGTCCTGGGGAGAGGCCGAGGCTGTGGTAGGAGATCTGGGGGCTCGGGCGACAGCCCTTTGACACCTAGAAGAGTGTCTCTCTGAATGTCGGCCCTTGTGGGTGCAAGGGTGGAGCATCGGTCCGTGAGGCTCGAGGCCCAGCCCCCGTGACCATGCTGACCCCGCCTCCCATCTGCCCGCAGACTCAGTGCGCTCATTCCTGAAGCGCAGCAAGCTGGGGCGATACAACGAAGAGGAGCGGGCACAGCAAGAGGCCGAGGCCAGGCAGCGCCTCACCGAGGAGAAGGCTCAAGCCAGCGCCATCCCTGTGGGCAGCCGTTGTGAGGTGCGGGCCGGCGGACAGGCCCCGCGCCGGGGCACCGTCATGTATGTAGGTACGTGACCCGCGAGAGCCAGGATTCCTGGCTGCCAGGGCTGAGCGGGACGCCGTTCACTCGTCCATCAGAGCCTGCGGCTTCATGCTCTGCCCTGAGGTCAGCAGTGCCGGGGCCCCTTCTTCAAGGAGGCCCCAGTCCAGCGGGGACACAGACCCGCAGCTGACAGTGACAGTCCAGAGTGTGGTGGGGAAGGGGGGAGCACAGGCAGTGGTAGAGGACGCCGAGGCCAGGGTGATCAGCACTG
Source organism: Carlito syrichta (assembly GCF_000164805.1). Lineage (NCBI taxonomy): Eukaryota > Metazoa > Chordata > Mammalia > Primates > Tarsiidae > Carlito > Carlito syrichta. Next base: position 213,971 of record NW_007260083.1, read on the forward strand.
TGATGGCAGAAGCACGGGGAACAGTGGTCAGAGCTATGGTGGGAAGACAGGCAGAATGGTCAGGGCTGTGAGGGGGAAACACGGGCCGGGGTGATTAGGGCTGGCGTGAGGGACGTGGGGGGCTGCGTGAGCCCAGAGGAAGTACCAGACCCATCCTGGGGTGGGACGGTTAGGGAAAGGGAGCGTCGAGGCAGGTGAAAGCGGGAGGAATGTTCCACCAAGAGGGCGTCGGGAGTGCAAAGGTGGCGGGCCAGAACAAACTGGTATGCTTGAGGCGGAGGAAGGAGTTCGGCCTGGCTAGCGGAGAGTGGGCAGCGGGAGAGGTAAGGAGTGAGGCCAAAAGCCCGGGCAGGGCAGGGCTGAGTAACGGGTTTATTGAGATATAATTTACACCGTTCTACATATTCATACGTACGTACAGCTCACCCATTTAAGGTTAGTTTTTAGTGTGGTCACAGAACTATGCTCCCATCACCATAATTTGAGAACATTTTCATCCCTCTGAAAAGAAACCCCATAATTGGCCAGGCACGTAGTTCACATCTGTAATTCCAGTGCTTTGTGAGGAGGGAGGATCTCTTGAGGTCATGAGTTCAAGACCAGCCTGGGAAACAGAAAGAACCCTGTCCCTACAAATGTTTTAAAAATTAGCTGGGCATGGTGTCATGCTCCTGTAGTCCCAGTTACTCAGGAGGCTGAGATGGGAAGATCACTTGAGCCCAGGATTTCAAGGCTGCAGTGAGTTATGATCACGCCACAGCACTCCAGCCTGGTCCACAAAGCAAGACCTTGTGTTTAAAAAACGAAAAAGAAAAAAACAAATTTAAAAAACCCCATAGCCATTAGCAGCCACTCCCTAACTCCCCCAGTCCTAGGCAACCAGTAATCTACATTCTATCTCTATAAGTTTCCCTATTCTGAATGTTTCATATAAATGGATTCATATGATAGGCAGCCTCTGTGACTGGCTGCTTCTACTTAGCAGCATGTTTTCAGGATTCATCCATGTTATGCATTTATCAGTACTTCATTATTGCCAAATTCCTGCATTGTATGGATATACCACACTTTATTCATTCATTCATCAGTTAATGGACATTTGGGTCATTTCTACTTTTTCACTATTATGAACTATGCTGCTATGAACATTCTTTTTTTTATTTTTTTGAGTTGGAGTCTCCCTCTGTCACCCAGACTGGAGTTGGAGTGCAGTGGCCGCTCCCGGCCACCGCAGCCTCGACCTGTTGGGCTCCGGCGATCCTTCCGCCTCAGCCTTCTAATTTTTTTTTTTTTTAACTTGACTTTTTAAATTTTTCTTATTTTTTGAATTGGAGTCTCACTCAGTCGTCCAAACTGGAGTGCAGTGGCCGCTCCCGGCTGCCGCAGCCTCGACCTGCTGGGCTTCGGCGATCCTTCCGCCTCAGCCTTCCAAGTAGCTGGAACGAACTACAGGCACACGCTACCATGCCCGGCTAATTTTTTTTTAATTTATTGTAGAGATGAGGTCTCGCCAAGTTGCTCAGGCGGGTCTCGAACCCGGAGGCTCAGGCAATCCACTCACCTCAGCCTCCCAAAGGGGTGGGATTACAGGCTAAGCCACAAAGCCCGGCTCTGAACATTCTTGTATAAGTTTTTTCATGGACGTATGTTTTCTCTAGAACTAGGAGTGGGATCCCTGGGTCACGTGGTAACTCTGCCTGACCTTTTGAGGAAATGTCATACTGTTTTCCACAGCAGGTTGCACCGTTTTACATTGTCACCAGCAGCATCGTACAAGGGTCCCAATTTACCACAGGCTCACCAATACTTATTACTATCTTTTTTATTGTAGTCATTCTAATGTGTCTGAAGTGGCACATCATTATGATTTTGCTTTACATTACTTTGACTAACGATGTTGAGCATCTTTTTTTGTGCTTATTGGCCATTTGTATGTCTTCTTTGGAGAAATTGTTCAGATTTTTTTACCCGTTAAAGAAATGGACACAATATTTGTACATACTTATGGTAGTCCATGTGATATTTTGTTACATGCACAGAATGTGTAACGATCAAATCAGGGTATTTAAGGCATCCACCACAAGTATTTATCATTTCTATGTGTTGGGAACATTTCAAGTCTTCTCTTCTAGCTATTTTGAAGTATATAATACATTGTTGTTAACTGTAGTCCCTACTCTGCTGTCGAACACTAGAACTTATTCCTTCTAACTATATATACACATAT